>NC_074667.1:38090788-38278288 GCF_029448725.1 Salvelinus fontinalis | reverse complement strand
TCGACATAACCTGAAAGCAAGGAAGAAGCCACTGCTCCAAAACTTCCATAAAAAAGCCAGACTACAGTTTGCAACTTCACATGGGTACAAATATCGTACTTTTTGGAGAAATGTCCTCTGGTCTGATGAAACAAAAATAGAACTGTTTGGCCATAATGACCATTGTTATGTTTGGAGGAAAAAGGGGGATGCTTCCAAGCTGAAGAACACCATCCCAACCGTGAAGCACGGGGGTGGCAGCATCATGTTGTGGGAGTGCTTTGCTGCAGGAGGGACTGGTGCACTTCACAAAATAGATGGCATCATGAGGAAGGAAAAAGATGTGGTTGTATTGAAGCAACATCTCAAGTCAGAGATGAATCAGTCAGGAAGTTAAAGCTTGGTCGCAAATGGGTCTTCCAAATGGACAATGACCCCACGCATACTTCCAAAGTTGTGGCAAAAATGTCTTAAGGACAACAAAGTCAAGTTGCCTATAGAAAATGTGTGGGCAGAACTGAAAAATCGTGTGCGAGCAAGGACGCCTACAAACCTGACTCAGTTACACTAGCTCTGTCAGGAGGAAGGGGCCAAAATTCATCCAACTTATTGTGGGAAGCTTGTGGAAGGCTACCCGAAACGTTTGACCCAAGTTAAACAATTTAAAGGCAATGCTACCAAATACTAATTGAGTGTATGTAAACTTCTGACCCACTGGGAATGTGATGAAAGAAATAAAAGCTGAAAGAAATAATTTTCCCTACTATTATTCTGACATTTCACATTCTTAAAGTAAATTGGTGATCCTAACTGACATAAGACAGGGAATTTTTACTAGGATTAAATTTCAGGAATTGTGAAAAACTGAGTTTAAATGTATTTGGCTAAGGTGTATGTAAACTTCCGACTTCAACTGTATTCCAAAAACCATATCACCTTCATGCAAATTCTTGAAACTTTGTCTTTAAAAAAAGTTTGAAGAAAGTAGAAGTAAATATAAAGCAAACCGTGTTCAAAGAATGCAGAGAACATGCACAGTTCCTTTTAAGGGTATAAACACAAGACTTTGGAAAACAGAGATAAACCTACAGTAAATGTCGCTGAGAATGTGCTTTATTTGTATGCTTGTGTGGGACCACAAACAGTTTGATAGAAATACAGTGTGACAGGAGAATGGGCTTTGCAGGATTTATCGACAGTGCCCTCTGTAAGCTGTTTCATTGTACGTTCTCTTTCTTATCTTCCCAATTATTCTGATTTATTTACTTGTACTCCATGCCTTTCCTACACAATTATACTAATGTGGGTGGGGTTGATGGTTATGTTTTCCTACATTATGTGGGATGTTATGTCTCTCTATTCTTTCCTGAATCCTCTGTCTATAGTCTCCACCCAGTAAGAGAGGGTATCAGGAACCATCTCAATATGATTTGTGACCTAAGTTTACTTGTTCCCTTTCCACCAATCTGGGCTTTTGAACATGCTCTACCCTCTGGAGGCCTGTGGGGCCATTCTCTTCCCATATACAGTCGGGGTTTACACTGAATTTGGCTCTGCTGAGAAGCATTTGTGACTGCTGCATCCATGGGGCTTTGTCTGATAACAAGCTGCTTCCTCCTTGATCTCTCTTTCTTTCTCTCTCTCAACCAAGGAGGTAATTAGCACACAATATATCACGTTTTGATCTTACTTAATTGGGTTGTTTTGTGAATGGATGTCAATCGTCCTACAGGAAGGATCAGGAAGGGAAGTTAAAGGTGCAATCTGCGTTTGCTACATCCATTTCTGGACTGATAAATGAATGATATGTACCCATTGTGTCACGAAGTCGGTCCCTCTCCTTGTTCGGGCGGCGTTCGGCGGTCGACGTCACCGGTCTTCTAGCCATCGCCGCTCCACCTTTCATTTTCCATTTGTTTTGTCTTGTTTTCCCGCACATCTGGTTCACATTCCCTCATCAGTCTAAATATATATTACCCTCTGTTTCCCCCATGTCTGTGTGTGGAATTGTGTTGGGTGTTACGCTACAGGCTGGCTTGCGCTAGGTTTGTTTCAAACCTAGGTTTGTTTGTTTTGTTTAATCCGGTTCATGTTATCGTGGTTGTGCTTTGTGCTGCCTCGCCTGTGCCTTTGGGCCAGGGTGTATATTAGAGTTCTCCTGTTATCACCCATCTCTGCTCTCCTGCGCCTGACTTCCCGGCAACCAGTCACTCACCCCGTTACACATTGAATTATTAAGAATATGTCTTATGAGATTTGTTCCACTATCGTACCCCATCAGAACCCAAATAAAGGCTTGTTTCACAATTTTTTTAGTAAACAAACACTATATTGCATCTAAACCTGGTTAATAGTATAATTTATATATCATGGATCAGTGGTACTCATTGCGTGGACTGACACATATCAGTTTGCTACCAGCTGATTTTTCAGTCTGGTCGACATAGATCGATTTATTGTAAAAAAGAAACGTAAATCTATTGAAAATGAAAATGAGGGGGGAAGAGCTGGAGAACAACGTGAAAGCTATGAACGAACAACCACCGGAGATCCAAGAAAATCAGGAAGATGGCGGTGGCGAAATGCAGCTTGCTAACGTAGCTAACGTAACTGACGTGGCTCCGGTGGCTAAGAGAGGGATACGATTGATTCAAGAACACAAAAAGTTCCAAGAGAAATGGATAGACAAGTATTTTTTTGTACTGCATAATGGGATTAGCTCACTTTGTCTTATTTGCCAGAAGGCAGTCAATTGTTTTAAACAAGCAAATTTAGAGCAACATTTCCAGTCACACCATGCCCACTTAGACAAAACATATCCGCCACAAAGCAACCTCAGAAACAACAAAATAGTGCAACTCACAGGACAGCACAAAGGTCAACAACGAATGATGTACAGCGCTGTTGCAGAGAAAACGACAGAGGCAACATATGAGATTGATATGAGAAGGCCTTCACAGACACGGAGATTGTCCAAAAATAATAATAATAATTGTCAGCCGAAATATTGTATGCTGATTTCACAAACAAGGAAGCTATTTTAAAGCAAATTAACTTCTTATGGCTGCAGGGGCAATATTGAGTAGCTTGGATGAAAGGTGCACAGAGGTGCCCAGAGTAAACGGCCTGCTCCTCAGTCATAGTTGCTAATATATGCATTATTAGTATTGGATAGAAAAAACTCTGAAGTTTCTAAAACGGTTTGAATTATGTCTGTGAGTATAACAGAACTCATATGGCAGGCAAAAACCTGGGAAAAAAATCCAAACAGGAAGTGGAAATTCTGAGGCTGGTCGATTTTCAACCAAGATCCTATTGAAATCACAGCGAGATATGGATGAGTTTGCACTTCCTACGGCTTCCACTAGATGTCAACAGTTTGTAGAACCTTGTCTGATGCCTCTACTGTGAAGGGGGGACGAATGAGAGGGGAATTAGTCAGGTCTGCCATGACCTGACCATTCTTTGACCATGCGCATTCACATGAGAGGGAGCTCTGTTCCATCGCTCATCTGAAGTCAATGTAATTCTCCGGTTGGAACGTTATTCAAGATTTATGTTAAAAACATTCTAAAGATTGATTCAATACATCGTTTGACATGTTTCTACTGACTGTTATGGAACTTTTTGACATTTCGTCAGCTTTTAGTGAGCGCGCTTCCTGACGTTGGATTTGTTTACCAAACACGCTACAAAAATAGCTATTTGGACATAAATTATGGACATTACCGAACAAAACAAACATTTCTTGTGGAAGTGGGAGTCCTGGGAATGCATTCCGACGAAGATCAGCAAAGGTAAGTGAAGATTTATAATGCTTTTTAGGAGTTTTGTTGACTGTACAATTTGGCGGGTAACTGTATGGCTTGCTTTTGTGGCTGAACGCTGTTTTTTGATTATTGAATATTGTGTTTTGCCATAAAGCTTTTTGAAATCTGACACAGCGGTTGCATTAAGAACAAGTGTATCTTTAGTTCTATGTAAAACATGTATCTTTCATCAAAGTTTATGATGAGTATTTCTGTTATTTGACGTGCCTCTGCAATTTCTCCGGATATTTTGGAGGCATTTCTGAACATGGCGCCAATGTAAACTGAGGTTTTTGGATATAAATATGAACTTAATCGAACAAGACATATATGTATTGTGTAACATGAAGTCCTTTGAGTGTCATCTCATGAAGATCATCAAAGGTTAGTGATTAATTTTATCTCTATTTGTGCTTTTTGTGACTACTCTCTTTAGCTGGAAAAATGGCAGAATTTTTCTGTGAGTTGGTGGTGACCTAACATAATCATTTGTGGTGCTTTCGGTGAAATGCCTATTTGAAATCGGACACTTTGGTGGGATTAACAACAAGATTACCTTTAAAATGGTATAAGATACATGTATGTTTGAGGAATTTTAATTATGAGATTTCTGTTGTTTGAATTTGGCGCCCTGCACTTACACTGGCTGTTGTCATATCATCCCGTTAACGGGATTGCAGCCATAAGAAGTTTTAAGGGACTGCAACTCTCAGACTCGACCATAACAAGATGCATAGAAGACATCGGTGAGGACATCGCTAAGCAACTGATTACTGACATATCTGTAGCGCCTGGTTTTAGTAATTCGCTTGACAAAAGCACTGATGTAAGTGACATTGCCCAATTATGTGTTTGGGCCCGCTTCCCTCAAAACGAGTCGTTCAGAGAGGAACGTTTATGTTTACTGCCACTTCAAGGATAAACACGAGGAGAGGATATTCTGAAAGTCCTTGTTACATTTTCTGCTGATAATAATATTGACTGGTCAAATCTGGCATAAACATGCGAGGGAAGGAAAGGGGACTCATAGGCCTGATGAGAAAGAGAGAGGATATTCCCAAATATCTTACGTTTCATTGTATCATTCATCAGGAAACTCAAAGACTGTGAATTACAGAATGTGATGCAGCAAGTCGTGCGCGTGGTGAACATTATTATTGCGACGGCACTGAATCACCGGCAATTCTGCAAGTTGCTGGAGGAATACCAGACAGAATACGCCATCTTGATATTTCACAATGAGGTGAGATGGCTGTCTCATGGCAGAGTTTTGGAAAGATTTCTCTCTCTCCCTCAGGAGCCAGAGCTGGATGATCCACAGTGCATCACCTGCCACCTGAACACGGTGAATCTCCAATTCCAAGGGAAAGCTAAAACTCTGGGCAAAATGCTGAATTTATTCTGAATTTGCTCTCAATAATAATTTATAATATTGGAAGAAACATTGCAACAAATTAAAGATGTGTGCGGCCCTCTGAATGATTGTCTCAACCAAAGTGGCCCCCGTACAAAAAATAGTGAGTAACACTGTCATGGATGGTCAGTCCTTGCATCCGTAGCTCTGTTTGTGCATTTGAGAGTGGTTACATTTATCCAGCTCCAGCCCTCAGCTGTTTACCAAAACATGGGTGGGTTAAATTATGTGTTATTGTTTCAACCGCTGATTGCCGCTTTAAGGGCTCTATTCAATCTGTATCGATGAAGCGTTACAGATTGCGTAATATAAATGTAAAGGTTATTTCTGATTGAGCCTACAAATGCAGTGTCTTCGCTAACACGGGAACATTGCCTTTAAATTTCAATCACGCTATAATGCTGAACTTCCGTGATATGAATTGAATATAGCCCTTTTAAGTTGCAATGGTTGAATTTTGATTTCAGGTTCCCCGGCAACCTCCTGATGCTACAATTGTCACAGTGAACACCAATATCTCTGGAGAGAGAGATGATTACTTTACTTTACTTACTATCTCCAGGCTTTGAACAATTCTTTACAGTAATCCACTCCTACTTTGAACCTTATCAACCACTCATCCCAACAAACACTGGTACTTTTGCAGTATATTCATGGTCCAAAGTCTTGTTCGTCTCTCTATGAGACTTCAAAACATAATAATAATCTCTATCAAAGTAGTTTGTATAATTACACTAAACAAAAATATAAATGCAACATATAAGGTGTTGGTCCCATGTGTGGAAATAATAGATCCCTTAAATGTTCCATATGCACAAAAAGCTTATTTCTCTCAAATGTTGTGTTCAAATTTGTTTACATCCCTTGGCCAAGATAATCCATCCACCTGACAAGTGTGGCATATCAATGAGCTGAGTAAACAGCATGATCATTACACAGGTACAACTTGTGCTGGGGACAATAAAAGGCCACTCTAAAATGTGCAGTTTTGTCACACAACACAATGCCACAGATGTCTCAAATTTTGACGGAGGGTGCAATTGGCATGCTGACTGCAGGAATGTACACCAGTGCTGTTGCCAGAGAATTTAATGTTAATTTCTCTACCATAGGCCCCCTCCAATGTCGTTTTAGAGAATTTGGCAGTACGTCCAACCGGCCTCACAACCGCAGACCACGTGTATGGTGTTGTGTGGGAGTCCGCGGATTGCTCATGTCAACGTTGTGAACAGTGATGGTGGGGTTATGGTATGGGCGGGCGGGCGGGCGTAAGCTACGGACAACGAACACAATTGCATTTTATTGATGGCAATGTGAATGCACAAAAATATCATGACGAGATCTTGAGGCCGATTGTGAGGCCCATATTTTAATTTTGTTAAGGTATCTGTGACCAACAGATGCATACAGTATCTGTATTTGTCACGCCCTGGCCTTAGTATTCTTTGTTTTCTTTATTATTTTAGTTAGGTCAGGGTGTGACATGGGGAATGTTTGTGTTTTGTTGGTTTTGGGTGTTTTTATGGTAAAGGGGTTGTTGGGTATAGTATATGGGTTTGTGTGGAGTACATGTGTCTAGTGTTGTCTATGTATGTTTAGTTGTCTAGGAGAGTCTATGGTTACCTGAATGAGTTCCCAATTAGAGACAGCTGATTTCGGTTGTCTCTGATTGGGAGCCTTATTTAGGGTAGCCATAGGCTCTCATTGGTTGTGAGTAATTGTCTATGTAGAACGTTTGTAGCCTGTGTGTGTATGTGCACGACGTTTATTAGCTTCACGATCGTTTGTTGTTTTGTTAGTTTGTATTAAGTGTTTCGTGTTTATTTTTCGTCATCTTTTAAAATAAAAGAAGATGGCTTACTTTCCAAATGCTGCGTTTTGGTCCATCAATCCTCCACACGATCGTGACAGTATTTCCAGTCATGTGAAATCCATAGATTAGGGCCTAATGAATTTTTGTCAATTGAAGGATTTCCTCATATGAACTGAACTGTAAATTGTTGCATGTTGCGTTAATATTTTTGTTTAGTATATTCAACATAATTTGTTCATTTGTTAGTACCTTTTTTAATTAATTTCATAAAAATTCATTGGTTCCGATATTTGAAGATGAAAACCACAGTTAGAGCTACATGGTCAGATGAATTAGGAATCTAGTCTGGCAGAACACGATGAACATAACAATAAAGACTAACAATGGCCATCCAACTGACTAATCTGATCAGAATCATAACTTTAAAAAACAGCTGCAAAAACTCACTTAAAGCTATTTATAATATGGTGATGAGTAGCAGGTTGTTATGAACTTAAAGTATATGGACACCCCTTCAAATTAGTGGATTCGGCAATCAGCCACTGTATAAAATTGAGCACACCGCCATGCAATCACCATAGACACACATTGGCAGTAGAATTCAACATGGCACCGTTATAGAATGCCACCTTTCCAACAAGTCAGTTCGTCAAATTTCTGTGCTGTAAGTGCTGTTATTGTTAAGTGGAAAAGTCTAGAAGCAACAACGACTCAGCCACGATGTGGTAGGCCACACAAGCTGCCAGAATGGGACGGCTGAGTGCTGAACCCCGTAGCGCTTAAAAATCATCTGTCCTCGGTTGCAACATTCACTACCGAGTTCTAAACTGCCTCTGGAAGCAACTTCAGCACAAGAACTGTTCATCGGGAAGCTTCATGAAATGGGTTTCAATGGCCGAGCAGCCGCACGCAAGCCTAAGATCCCCATGCGCAATACCAAGTGTCGGCTGGAGTGGTGTAAAGCTCACCACCATTGGACTTTGGAGCAGTGGAACCGCATTCTCTGGAGTGATGAATCACACTTCACCATCTGGCAGTCCGACAGACAAATCTGGGTTTGGCGGATGCAAGTCATGCCTAATTGCCCAACATCGGTGCCCGACCTCACTTATGCTCTTGTGGCTGAATGGAAGTCCCCGCAGCAATGTTCCAACATCTAGTGGAAAGAGTGGAGAAGAGTGGAGGCTGTTATAACAGCAAAGGAGGGGCCAACTCCATTTTAATGCCCATGATTTTAGGAATGAGACGTTTGATGAGCAGGTCTCCATATACCCATGGTCATGTAGTGTATGACCATTTTAAGATGAATAATAATAAATAAACTATAGCATTTGGCCTTTATAACTATAGCCTGTAGAAACACATTGAATAACATTCATAATGGCAAAAAAGACAGTCCAAAAGGAAATCATAAGGAATAAGGTTTTGAAGTGTGTGTCCTATATCTTGGAGATATAAGACATATATATATATATATATATATATATATATATATATATATATATATTCTTCTTTTACACATATTTAACCCCTTTGGGGGGGGGCATAAAACTACCTCAATATTTACATAATTAAAAAATAACTGGTACCGGTTACCTTCAGACGAGTCCCATGACAAGTGTGGGAGTCGTAGAGCAAAACAGAGAACACCACCAAAGTCTCCTCTTTACATATAGGATTAGGGTTAGAGTTATTGACTTTTTAGGCCAAACTGCTCGCACGCTACAGATGTTTTTGTGAGGAGACAGATTTTTGGGATGTCTCATAGTCTGACAAACACAGATGTATCTCAGACACCTTCCACTGCAGTGCGGAAGGACGACATCGGCAGATGCGGTGGTTTGAGACGCAGCCCATGCAAAAATATATCTCCTGCTTAAATTGACGTACTTTGATGGGGATTTTTTTATTATGTTACTTAGATTGATGCACCGGTGTCAATAGACTCTAATAACTAAAAAAAGAAGCATAAAAGCTAAAGTCAACAACATGCCTTTAATGTGGGCAAAAATAGTGTTACTTCCTCAGTGCTCTAATATGTGAGCATAATTTAATGTGTGATAAGACTTGTTTATACCTGCCGCTAACATGCGTCCTTTGTCCTGATCTTGTCCACATTCTGATTGTGCCTCACATTTCTTTTTTTATATGTCTATACATGGTATAAAAATGTGTCGATACCCATCCACCTTGTCTGCATTGTGACCAGATTTCCTGATCTCTCTCTGTATGCAAATTATTTGACAGATTTTAAGACATATATTGATGCCATGAGTAAATGGTTCCACCTGTCAATGATTTTTAATAGGATAATGATGGTTTCACCATCCATATGTGTCTACACAATGTGTGCCAGGCTACCTCCAAGAGGTGGTCAAGAAGATCACATCACAATCAGATCACAATGTATCTTTTAATCATATACACCTGCCTGAATATGTGGGCACAATCCGAATGTGGACAATATCAGGACAAAGCATGCATGTTTGAACCAGGTATAAACAGGGCTTTTGTCTTGTCTCTGATGATAAAAGGCTCTGGGCTGGAACAAATTGAATTCTCCAATTCATGCGTGAATGGTTGGTTGTTGACTGATAAACCAGAGCTTGCCACTAAAAGAATCCCAGGTTATTTCTACAGTCAAAAGGAATTATATTTTAGGTGTCACAATAATACACTAGAAATATTGCTGACCTAACTTTTATATTTATTTTAACACATAATAATCAACCTCAAAGGTCACATATTGTAAACTAATTGTATAGCTCATGTCTGCAGTGCACTCTACCACACTCAGATCTCCTCTCCCTGAATGTCCGGCAAGTAGCACAGCAGTAGTTTTGTGCCGTAGTTTCTCCATCATGTGGCCTCAGATGGAACTGCAGTCTCAGTCATAAGAAGTTTGGGGCTTGATCTCCCTGTACAGAGGTGAGCTAGCTGGTCTATTTACACAGACACTGTAAGATAACCTGGTGTCTAAGATAGCTGAGCATCGATATGGTACAATATCCAATAATTACAGAATTGGTTAGGTATTACCCGTCTATTAGCATACCAATTCATAGAGATTCATGAACGACTGCAGACACCAAGGTAATTTATCAACTAGGCTATCAGTCAAGGTATGGGCATGTGTATTTACTAGTATAGTTAATTAATTTGTTTGACCAGCTGGATAAAACAGCCAGAAAAGGTCAACATTAGAGGGAAACATTTGTTTTTATTTGGACATAAGGGTTCTCAACATCCATTACATCACAAGGGATTCAACCAATCAGACACTCATGAACAGACAGCATCACTAGACACGTGTTAAAGAGAGAGAGAGAGAAAAGAGGGTAAACAGTATGACAACAACTCACACTAACCAATATAGGCACTCAGCCACTCAGCTGGTCTCTAAATGCCACTTTGTAAGCATTGTTATCTTATCCAACATACAAAAGACATTACCTATTTTTAGCATACATTCCAGAAATCACATAGAGCTTAGAGAGGAAAGAGAGTGCACCAAGTGTCTTATAAACCGTGCAAGTAGAGGAGCTAGGATATATTGACCCACTGTTGCCTACAACAACGCAATGATGTGTTAGCTATGAAGGAGGATGGTCAGTATAAGAGAGAAAACTGAAATAAAATATGAAATTATTGTTGAGTGTACAGTAGGCTTCTTCATAAATCTATTACCCTTCCATGAATCACCTAGAGCATATTAGGTAATACATTCTACAAGTAAATACTACATTTCAGTCATTCTGTTAGTAGACATCTGAAGAGTAGCAATTCCTCTACAGCAAAGTGTACAGTACATATTTACATCATTCTTGTTTTCACATATTCCTCAGATGAAATGATGTGTGTGATGTTGTAACACTGACCAAACATGACTGACAACATACCATATTGTTTAGAAAAGTAATTGAACAAGTTCATTAAAAACGAATGATGTGCACAAAAGGCACTTTAAAAATACTAATTTAAGACAAAAGGTATAAATAAACAAAATACACATTTTAAAAACTCATTTAAATGTGAACACAGTCTAGTTGTACATAAAGATGTTAATCTTACTTTTGCAAATAAACATTTCAAGTCTGTGGTTTGCTTTATCTTTGAAAATATAGCTTATGTATGTTTGAGAAAAATGTACTTGAATGTACGCTTCAGTTTTACTGATGAGAAATGTGGTTCAGAAAAATGTTATGTAGTTCTTGTAGGAAATAAAACATGATTTAGTTGTTGGTGACAGCTCCTCTCGACAAAGAGCACCGTCCTAGTTTAATGTTCTCATTGATTTTCTTATTAAAACTGTATGACTTATTTATTTTTAATAAAATACACAGAATGATTTGAAATGCATTTGTTTTCATCATCTAATTCTTTGCCCATTATTCTCCTGTTGGAAAGGTCTGTCCATCTGAGTTCACCCATACCAGACCATTATCCACAGGGTACTTGTACTTGAAGCAATACCATATATGACCAGCAGATGGAGTAAGTGTATAACTTCGGTTGCTTTCCATGTCTCTGTATGTCCAGCATGTAGGCTAGAATCTAACCAGCGGTAGACAGTGTAATGGACAGAGGAGGGCAGGGTTGACAAACTACAGACAGGGATGACACGTTTTTCAAATGAAAGTATGTATCTTATAGTAAACGGTGTATGAAATCAAGATCTGTACACATTACAACAGTGACTGAATGATGTTGATTTGATTGATAATGGAATCACAGCCTGAGATTCATGCTGCTAAATCAGATTTTTTTAAATCTACCTTAGCTGACAATTCAATTCCATTGCCCACACAATACTGCTACATGTTAGTGACAACAGGTATTCTCATATTCCAAAAAGGTTAGACTAATAGGATATAGTAGCCCACCCCTCGAAAGCAAAATGACTACGCTATAAGTCAATGGTGTTTTACAGAGGAAAGACACCGCAAACAGCCATTGTTGAATTGTCATATTGTATGAGTCGAATGGTACAGCATAAAACATGCAGAGCAGGGCATACAAGGCAGTCCAACCACACAACTGTATGACTGAGCAGAGTGGCAGGAGCGGGCTTGGGCCAGCACAGGATATAATTCAACATGGCAGCTACAGTATAGGCCAGTACGTGCTTACATTTCCTTGCTGAAGGACTGAAAACAAGAAGTGGAATGAGACACTGGGTCCTGACAGTGAGGATGTTATATCCAAGGGGAGAAGAGGTAAGGAAGGTAAGACCACTGTGCTGCTGTTATTATTTCACCACATTTACCACTAACTGCTCAAGCAACAATGGAGTTATCTAGGTAAGGTATCACATTTCAGATTAAAAGGAATATTGTAACAGTATATCCAGCATATTTTGCATGTTAAAAGCATGACATAAATCAGACTCGAACAGGCAAGAGGTTGCTTTAAAGATGGCAAAGTGTACAGTATGAAATCTGATTTGGGCGGCCGGTAGCCTAGCGGTTAAGAGCGTCGGACCAGTAACCGAAAGGTCACTGGATCAAATTCCGAGCCGACTAGTTTAAAAATCTGTTGATGTGCCCTTGAGCAAGGCACTTAACCCTAATTACTCCTGTAAGATGCTCTGGATAAGAAAGTCTGCTAAAATGTGAATGTAAAAATGTGTGTCTAAAGAGCTTTCATGGGCACAAAGTTGTATGGGTATTTGGGTCAGATGGGTAGAGTTCCTATTTTAATATGGGTATCTCCACCATCCATGCCACACAGGGCTCACAGGGGAAGCCTGTTGGACTGTAGTGAATGGAGGCTGACAGATTTGGACCGAGTCAGTTAGCTCTCATCCAACTTAGAGAAGCGTTAGGCTCAGTCCAAACAGTGCTCAGGACCGGCCACTAGAACACCCAACATCAGCCTGGTAACCAAAATCAGTCAGTCTGGTTGTGGACTGACTTCACACAGGTTACCGTGTAGACTTCTAGAGCTGTTGGAACAATGAGGGACTATGGGGTAAGGGGCCATGGTCAACAGTATTCTCACAGTATTACAAAATAAAAGTGGGTTCAAACCTTACTGTGGCAAAATAATGGTATAATACACTCCTTTTCCTGTCTTAAATATGAATAATAGAGAGAACGTCAGGATCCATTTGAGTGTTGGAATTTTAACTCATAAATACAATGTGTGGTATGATGTTGACATCCCCATGACCACATATTCTTAACACAACCATCAGTGCTGTGTTTAGTACGTGTGTTCAAGCAGAAGATTAGGAAAACAACACAAAGGAAGCAGAACCTTTTGATGTGTTGTCTTTGTTTGCAGGTTGACTCTTGTGTGTTTTTTGACAAAGCTATTCACATCTCCTTGCTTGTTCCGTCTGGGCCTGTACAAAATCTATACCATTAAAAAATAAAATACATAAACTATATACAAGTTCAACTACATGTTTACCACAGGTTAGGTTTCTTACATTGAATTGGTATATTGGTTCAGTTTCTGCATCTCATATATACGTATACAATGTTGCTATGGTGTTACTTTGTTGAACATCCCTTATACTACAGTACAAACAAAAAGGCATAACAACTTCAAGTAAGTCTCTATTTACAGCCAAAAGGCCGGTGACCATCTTGGTTGCAGTCTCTTAGACACAGGCTGGTAGACCTGGTCCAATCCAGAGAGAAAGGGATGAGACACCTTACTGGTGAGTGTCCAATCCAGAGAGAAAGGGATGAGACACCTTACTGGTGAGTGTCCAATCTGCCAGCAAGGGATGAGACACCTTACTGGTGAGTGTCCAATCTGTCAGCAAGGGATGAGACATCATCTGGACAACCAGTGCAGGATGAAAACCAATGCCAAAATCCCACAAGTACTTCTTCACGTTTTGCAGTCAATTAATCACTATAAAGCCGGACCTGGCCACATACTTTTAATTTTGAGGTAAAAAAAAAAAAAAATTTTTTTTTTACTTAGAGGTCATTTTATTCATTATTTTCACGTCTGGTTTTAAATCAAGCTTCACAGAGAGTTGTGTTGATAGGCAAATCCCTACAGCTTCTCTGCCTGCCGTCACCATGGCAACTCAGGCTCACTCCAGGAGCTTCCTGAATTCAAGAAATAAAGTCAAACTCAAAATGAGGAAGGAAAAATCCCAAACTGTTCTCAGAGAACACATCGACAACGCATCATCCCATTCCTATCGGCTTTCTTCTGTGTCAAACAGTTGCAACATGACAACCCTAATTCTCCCTCAGAGCTACATGGTGCAGGACTTGTCCCCGGCTGCATTAGCTGCATTGGCTGCAGAGCTAGCCGTGGCAGTGCTGGTGGGGAAGATCTTCTCGGTGGGCGTGACAGCAGGGCTTCCCACCCCAGAGGAACTGGAGCTGGAGGAGCGGTGCCCGGTGGGGGGCGGGCGGACGGGCCTCATCGGCGGGGGGCGCAGCTGGGCTCCGGCCAAACGGGCTGACAGGGTGGGCTTAAAGGTGCTCATCATCTCAGAGGTGGAACTGCTGCTGCGGCGCATGGCGGCGTCTGGGTCGCGGATCATGATGGTGTGGAGGGGGCTGCCAGGCTCTGAGTTCACAGGGTTCTTCATGGTGGTGTCCAGGGTGTCCAGCACCACGTCTGGAGCCTGCTTGGCCGTGTTCTGGCGCTCCAGTTCACGCAGCTCATGTAGGGCCGTGGTCATGGTCTTCTCTATGTCCTGACATACACAAAACACACAGAAAACATGAAAGAATATCATTCATTCATTCTTTATCATTCTACACATGCTTCCTCAATACCAGATGTCACGCGCTCGCATGCATTGGTGTGTCTTGCCTCATTGCTGCTGTAACTAGCTGTTACTCCCTATGCTTGCTGTTTCTGATATCCCACCACCACCCCAGCCTCTACCTGCATGGGTTGAGTGTTTCCGCCTTTGGGGTATTTGATTTAGATTATCATGCTCACTGCCTGTAGTTGTACTATCATCTTCATATGATGCTTCGCTCAGGCAGTGAGCTACCCTGAAGGAACAGAGCCCTAACGCCAAGACATGCATTGTTATCTTTTCGAAATGGTCAAACGTACATGTGGTGTTTTCTTTCTGAATTCAGCTCCATTCCCCTGTGATGTACAGTACCAGGCAAAAGTTTGGAAACACCTACTCATTCAAGGATTTTTCTTAATTTTTACTATTTTCTACATTGTAGAATAATAGTAGAGACATCAAAACTATGAAATAACACATATAGACTCATGTAGTAACAAAAAAAGTGTTAAACAAATCAACATTTATTTGAGATTTTAGATTCTTCAAAGTAGCCATGCTTTGCCTTGAGGACAGCTTTGGCATTCTCTCAACCAGCTTCACCTGGAATGTTTTTCCAACAGTCTTGAAGGAGTTGCCACATATGCTGAGCACTTGTTGGATGCTTTTTTGTTGAGGTCGGGTGATTGTGGAGGCCAGGTCATCTGATGCAGCACTCCATCACTCTCTTTCTTGGTCAAATAGCCCTTACACAGCCTGGAGGTGTATTTTGGGTCATTGTATGGTTGAAAATAGCATTTATTTGGGTCTTCCTTTCCTGTGGTGGTCCTCATGAGAGCCAGATTCATCATAACTCTTGATGGTTTATGCGACTGCACTTGAAGACACTTTCAAAGATCTTGAAATTTTCCAAATTGACTGACCTTCATGTCTTAAAGTAATGATGGACTGTCGTTTCTCTTTGCTTATTTGAACTATTCTTGCCATAATATGGACTTGGTCTTTTACCAAACAGGGCTATCTTCTGTATTCCACTCCTACCTTGTCACAACACAACTGATTGGTTCAAACGCATTAAGAAGGAAAAAAAATCCACAAATTATCTTTTAACAAGGCATTGAAATGCATTCCAGTTGACTACCTCATGAAGCTGGTTGGAGAATGCCAAGAGTGTGCAAAGCTGTCATCAAGGCAAAGGGTGGCTACTTTGAAGAATCTCAAATCTCAAATATATTTTGATTTGTTTAACACTTTTTTGGTTACTACATTATTCCATATGTTGTTATTTCATAGTTTTGCTGTCTTCACTATTATTCTACAATGTAGAAAACAGTCAAAATAAAGAAAAACCCTGGAATGAGTAGGTGTGTCCAAACTTTTGACTGGTACTGTAGGTCTTTCTTGGAGCTGCAGACTGTCTCTGGCATGTACACTAAGTCAGGGCTGCTTCACCCAGACACACACACACGTAGACAGACAGTACAGCAGGACATCACATCTCGCTCTGTTCTTCCAGACACCAGTGGCTCTCTAACTAGCCTCTCTAGTAGCCTCTCTCTGTTCCCTCTCCTCACACAGTACAGCCCAACAGCACCAAATGAAGAAAATAATATCAACCCTTTGGCTGCACACTCATTACCACTGCACACTCATTACCACTGTCACAATCACACACAGACACAGACACACACACTCCCTCTCTAAATCCCACACACACTCCCTCTGTCTGAATAACAGATTAATTGATGAGTGGAGAATAATTAAAGATCAAAGACTGGGTTTAGTCAGGCCCTGACAGTGCAGGGTCATCAACATGGGCTCAGTCTGAAATAGGGCTCTGATAGGAGACCACTATCATTAGCTGCACTGATCATAGCTCTGCCATTTCTAAAGCTGCCTCTGTGTCTCTATTAATTTCCCATGTATCCAGCGCTGGGCTTGGGCTGCCGATATGAAGCATCATTAGTACTCTGTGTAATTTACTTCATTTCAGCATCGCCATTAAAAGCATTTCACTCTGGTCTCTAGGGAAATAATATTATCTGATTGGCTCCGCTGTGTGATATTTTGGGAAGGTATGACAAATAGCTATCGTTTTCGTTGGCCACACAAAGTATCACTTGCGCACCACTATTGATTCCATTCCATATTCCATATTGTCTGAGTTCTATGACTGATAAGGCTACAGAACATGGGGAAAAGAGGTTATGCAGTTATATTGGGCTGAGATAATACTTTAGAACCTGGGTCTGATAGGAAATAAGGTCCATACCTCTGCCAGTGTCTCAGCCCCCAGTGACTTGTGGTCCCCCAGGCTACTGTGGCGTGTGGCCCCTGCTACGGGCCTCAGGGGGTGGCCCTCAGGGTAGGCTTTCCTGTCAGCGTAGTTGATGCTGCCCGCGCTGCCAAATGTTCCCAGGCGCCTCTTCTCTGGGCTTTCCATGCGGCTCCTGCTAACTGCCACCTTGTGGGGGCTGCTGGGACAGGCTGCGGCCCGCGGGGGTGTGTCAGTGCCCCGAGGAGGGCTGTGGGTCTCTCCACTGTGGCGTCGCGGGGTGGCGGCCCCGTCAGAAGGTAGCCGCACCCTGAGGAGAGAGATGACATCACAGTCACACAGAGTAGGATTAGGTTGGACCTTGACACTGATCTACGGTCAGTTTGAAACATTGAATATTTACTCCATAAATGGTTAAGATTAGCATTTGGAGAGGTTTTAAACTGATCTTACATTTGTGCATATAAGTAACCCAGAGTGAGTTAAACATTGATACTAGAACGAGAAGGGCTACATTTCAATATGTAGTCCTTGTCAGTCGTTACGCACCTCCCCATGACTCCTCCAAAGTTGGAGTCGGGGGAGTGTTCACACGGTGATGGGACGTCGTTTTTGAATGAGGCCTTGTCATCCAGCAGTGGTCCACTGCTCGCCTCGCTGTCCGCCTTCTGACTGAGATTATCCGAGAACGCATCATCCCTGCGAGGAGAGCGAGAGAATGAACATTATTCATACAGTTGGTAGAGACCTTATTTGGACTGCTGTTTATTCAAACTAATTGGTCCATATTTACACAGGGCTCTGGTTTTCAATCTGCAGTCAGTTTATCTGTTCCAGACAGTTCTGGAGCCCCTCCTTTTGAACATCAATCATTCCAATGTATTCCTCCTAACACAAAAAGTAGCAATATGAGACTCTGGCCTTACTGCCCACTCAACATCCAAATGGATTCATTAAACAGACACCAGCAATGATTAGTCATTTCACATTTACATTTTAGTCATTTAGCAGATGCTCTTATCCAGAGCGACTTACAATTAGTGCATTCATCTTATTAAGATAGCTAGGTAAGACAACAACACATAAGAATCGTATCAAGGTAATTTTCCATCAGCAAAGTCAGTGCTAGTAGGAAAAGACAAGTGCCTTTCTTTTTATTATTATCAGCATTATTAGTATTATTATTAGTATTATTTGGGAGGGGGCGTCGGGGACACCGTAAGAGTTATTTAACCAAGACAGAAAAGAGCTTTGACTGGGCTGATCGGGAACTGCCCTCCCGTAGGGGTGGAAGGGCCAAGAGACAAGAGGGGGCGGAACAGAGTGCTCGGGTTGGGATGTAGGATTTGAGAATAGCCTGAAGGTAGGGAGGGGCAGTTCCTCTCGCTGCTCCGTAAGCAAGCACCAGGGTATTGAAGACGATGTGAGCTTCAACTGGAAGCCAGTGGATTGTGCGGAGTGGGGTGACATGGGCTGCAACATTCTGAATAAGTTGCAGGGTTTGATGGTACAAGAGGGGAGCCCATCGAACAGAGCGTTGTAGTAGTCAAAACCAGGGGTTCCCAAATTCTTTCTCTCTGGGGCCCCCTTCCAGGATTGGGGAACATCCCGCACCCCCCCTGCGTGCACGTCTATTTCTATGGGCACAAGCACTGTTCATGACACAAACTGTTCACACCCCTCTTATTGATGGTGAGAATTCTGCAGCTATAAAGCTTATTTCCTGCAATTCTACACATTTTGTCATGGGGTGCAAAGAACATTTTGCAGTTTTAAAGCACATTTTCTTGCAATTCTCTACATATTGCCATGTATAATGTGTATTCGTGTGTCACAATTCCAGTGGTGGAAACAAGAGTCAGGTGCAGAGAGCAGGAATCTCTTTCAAAAAGTGGAATTTTATTTCCTTAACGTAATCACCTAACAACCGGTGACGCCACACTAAACACTGGGCGCGTAAAGAGAAATGTCCAAAGTCAATTGAATAACAAAATCCACAAAATCCACACCACAAACACGAAACAGAAAAACAAGCCCGCACAAAAGGGAGCGGGCAAACTGGGTTTAAATAACCCCTAATCTAAACACACAACAGGTGAAACAAATTAGACAAACTAAAAGGAAAACAGAAAAGGGGATCGGTGGCAGCTAGTAGACCGGAGACGACGACCGCCGAGCGCCGCCCGAACGGGAAGAGGCACCATCCTCGGCGGGACTCGTAACATCGTGTGATATTTGAGTGACAAAAAAATTACAATATCAACCAAAAAAATGTTTAACCGTACGTCGCGTGCGCGAGAATATTGCAAAATAAATGTACACATACATGTTATTCAATCATTGCACCCAGACTGCTTACGCGCGTCAACGAGCGTCTACATAGCAGGTGCTAAAATAGAACTTGGTTCTATTTGTGACGCCTGACGAGCAACAAGTCCCGCCTCTCCCATCTCCTGATTGGTTTTTAGGAGCATGTACCCACATGGGTGATTGAAAGATTGAAACTGAGGTCCACACTCCAGGCCAGTTAGTGGTGATAATGCACCTTAAAGTTAGTTGCCAACTGCCATAGAAAGTCCGAAGAAGAAGCCTGAAGGAGGAGAGATTACTAGAAACGAACTTGGTTTACACTTTTATCTGTGGATTAATTGTTGGAGTAGAGAACCTTGTGCCTTTCAGGTAAAATAACAACCCAATGTTAATATCCCAGGACAAATTAGCTAGCAACAGCAAGTTAGCTAACTAAAGTGCCATACATGTTTAATGCTTTTCCACCAGACCCTAAATTATAGTTGGTTCAGCGTTCGTTTTGATATTTCACCCTGTGTGTCCTTATCGCGTCTGGTGTAGGTGGACAAAATCAACATGCGCGAGATTGCGTGCTCGCTCTGGTCAGCATATAAGGTATGCAATGACTAACATGACAAGAGGAACTGATGATGCACTACCCAATTTGGAAATTGCATCTTCTGCATTCTGCTATTACAACTTTCAAGAGTAAGTTTACAGCCGGACTGAGTTCATAAATACAGTGGGGCAAAAAACTATTTAGTTAGCCACCAATTGTGGAAGTTCTCCCACTTAAAAAGATGAGAGAGGCCTGTAATTTTCATCATAGGTACACTTCAACTATGACAGACAAAATGAGAAAAAAAATCCAGAAAATCACATTGTAGGATTTTTAATGAATTTATGGTGGTGACCATGCTCTGACCATGCGCGTTCACGTGAGAGCGAGCTCTGTTCCATCGAAATTCTGAAGACAATGGAATACTCCGATTGGAATATTATTGAAGAATTATGTCAAAAACATCCTAAAGATTGATTCAATACTTCATTTCATGTTTTTACGGACTGTAATATAACTTTTTTAACTTTTAGTCCGTACTTTCCGCTGGACCTGCCCGCGCGTCGTGAGTTTGGAAAGTGTACTGAACGCTAGAACAACAAGGAGGAATTTGGACATAAATGAAGGACATTATCGAACAAAACAAACATTTATTGTGGAACTGTGATTCCTGGGAGTGCATTCTGATGAAGATCATCAAAGGTAAGTGAATGTTTATAATGTTACTTCTGACTTCTGTTGACTGCATAATATGGCGGATATATTTGTGTCTTGATTGGGCTCTGAGCGCCGACTCAGATTACTGCATGGTTTTCTTTTTTCGTAAAGCTTTTTTGAAATCTGACACAGCGGTTGCATTAAGGAGAAGTGCATCTGATATTCCATGCATAACAGTTGTATCTTTTAGCAATGTTTATTATGAGTATTCCTGTAAATTGATGTGGCTCTCTGCAAAATCAAAGGATGTTTTGGAACTTCTGAACATAAGGCGCCAATGTAAACTCAGATTTTTGGATATAAATATGAACTTTACCGAACAAAACATACATGTATTGTGTAACATGAAGTCCTATGAGTGTCATCTGATGAAGATCATGAAAGGTTAGTGATTCATTTTATCTATATTTCTGCGTTTTGTGAATCCTCTCTTTGGCTGGAAAAATGGCTGTGTTATTCTGTGAATAGGCACTCACCTAACATAATCGTTTGGTTTGCTTTCGTCGTAAAGCCTTTTTGAAATCGGACAATGTGGCTGGATTTACAACAAGTGTATCTTTAAAATGGTGTAAAATACATGTATGTTTGAGGAATTTTAATTATGGGATTTCTGTTGTTTTGAATTTGGCGCCCTGCAGTTTCACTGGCTGTTGAAGAGGTGGGACGCCGTCTCCCGTACCCTAGAGAAGTTAAAGTAATTGAACTGACGTTGGTCAACAACATTTCTGTTAATCACTCAGCACTACCTAGGGGACATCAGTAGTGAGAGCACGTGGTGCAGACACAGATCCTCTCCATGCCTCCTGGTAAAAATTACCTACCAGGTAGGAACGACCTGTCAAGTGAGACGCCTGAAAGGGTCTCAAGGGTTTGGATGAGGATCTGATGGTTTACGGTGTCCGCCTTGAAGCCTGACTGATTAGGGTCAAGAAGATCATTCTGAGAGCGATATCGAGAGAGTTGGTCAGAGACAGCAGACTGTGTTTTAGAAAGGAAAGAAAGAAGATATACTGGTCTGTAGTTTTTGACATCAGAGGGGTAAAGTTTCTTGAGGGGAGTGACTCTGGCCATCTTGAAGTCAGAGGGGACACAGCCATTTGTAAGGGATGAGGAAGGAAGAGAGGAATGGGAGGTCTCCAGAGATTCTCTGGAAAAGGGAAGAGGGGATGAGGTCAAGTGGGCAGGTTGTTGGGCGGCCGGACATCACTAGTCGCAGGATTTCATCTGGAGAAAGAGGTCAAGGCGTAGGGTAGTTCTGTGTGAGTGGGATCAGTGGACTCGGTAGGCTGAGTGAATGAAGAGTGGATATCATCAACCTTTTTTTCAAAGTTGTTGACAAAGTCGTCTGCAGAAAGGAAGGAGGGAGGGGTAGGAGGTGGAGGATTAAGGAGGGAGGAGAAAGTGGAGAACAGTTTCACAAGAAAGCTATAATTGTATACTAAGTGGCTCATCTTTTAAATTATTGCGTACATTTATACCGGGAATTACTATCTGAGGGTGTTTTCAATGAATTCATTCGAGTTGTAAACTTAAAGCACGCTCTGGCCTTCTCTTTAGCATCTTTACTTCTGCCTCATTGACTGACATCAAATCCGCATTTAATTTATAGTGTTACCACTAAAGGTACAATTGTCAGTGAAGTGTCTTTGAGCTAACATATCAGGCATGATTTGAATTATTTATCTGTGCTTTTGTGATATTCAGTCAAGGATCTTCCATGAGTGTTATTGGTGTGGGGCTAATGACATCAAACAGAAGAGAAAGCTTTTCACCTGCCACTTGAAATTACTCCCCGGTTTATAAAACACCTGATTAACTGACTGACTGTTTCCTGCCTGTCTGACAGAATAATTGACTGTCTTACAGATTTATTGTCAAACTGCTCTTCACCCATCGCTGATGTTCATGTTTATGAATGGTTGTTACTCACAGGTCCTGCACCACTATGTACTGATGTGGGATCAGTCCGTCCACGCCATTGTGTCGGCCCTCCCACCAGTCCTCAGAGGCGCGGTGGTACAGCAGCAGCGACGCCCCCTTCTTAAAGGACAGCTCCCGGGGGGTGCGCCCCACATAGTCAAACTTAGCTATGGCCTCAATCTGCTCCACCTCTGTGGAAATAAAGAACAAAGGGCAAGAAACATCAGTCACAACCTGGACCCGCTTCATTTCCAGGTGTTATAACATATCTCACACCCCATTGAGATGTGTGGACAGAGTAGCCTGACCTGTGTATCAGTGTGACCTAATCCAGCTGCTTCACTGAGTTCATTAATAGAAATAAGGAGCCCCTTGCTCTAATTACTAAGACCTAAACCATGTGGTCAAACAATGAGAGTGTGTCTTCATGTTCTCAGACAATGGCCTCAGGCCTCGTGGTCTGTGATCAACTCCAGAGTACAGTAGAGAGTTGTGATTGCCTGGGGGCTCAATTTATTGGCTGAGTTTGTTCTTCAGACCTTCAAAAGACACAAAAGTCTTTGAGAGACAAAGAGCGAGAAGAGGGAATATCTGAGTTGAAGAGAAATAAAACGAGATGCAGCATTACAATATAAACCATTTTCTCTAACAGAGGGGATGGTTATACTGTTTGAGTGATACACTTAGATTCCAAGAATTGTTGTGAGTTGAGGCTGACCTGTCATTGAGTTCCACAGAGCAAATTGGCCAGTGTTATCTAGTGTTGATTTTTCAGTGTAACATTTCTGGTGTTGATTCACTCTGGTGTAAAAGAACCCGTGTTGAGTGTGATTGTTTTACTCTGTGGAGAGTAAAACCTTCCCATCAAAACCACACCCATCATTATCAAATTTTGCAAGCCAACATAATGTGACTTGCAGTCCTGATGTGGCCTGTAAAACAGGAGGTTCCTAACACAGCAGGCCTTACGATATTTAATGTAGTGTCCTAAAGAGATGAATTCCCTAACACTGACAAAGTGTAACAGCGTCAGAACTAAGCAGTGTTAATTTAACACTGAAAAGTGTGGACCTGTATAGACACCTGCCCAGTGTTAAATGTAACACTGTCAGTGTTTATTAACAACTAGAGAATTTGCTGTGCAATCAACACCAGTGCCACCAATGAGGCCATCACAACTCTGCGCAAGGGTAACACTGTATTCTGATCAGTGAACACTACTATCCTAACAGCTAATAGACTGGTTGACAATCCAATGACTTGGTCCTTTAATGGCATTATGGGTCCCAACACACCAAACTACTCACACACTGAGCACACACCAATAGCCAGAAGAACCAACCTTCCGCTGTTGCTAGCCTCTTGAGAGAACAGACGCACAAAGGCACAGGCTTTAGTTGTCCGTAAGCAAACATCAGTCACCATTCAACACTGGACCAGAGGAGATTAGCAGACTGGTCGCTGCTACAAGACCTCTATCCCACAGGGACGGTGCTAGGGGAGGGGGTATGACGGGTGAGGGGGAGGTATTTCCACGCACGCATGGACGCATGCCCACACACACACCCTGCGTCCAAGCTGATATCAATCACACAAGGAGCCTGATGACTTGGGACACACGCAACCTAGAGAAACACATTTTTGCTTGGGGACATGTCCCATAGAGATATGCACATGTAGTGAGTGTTCAAAATGCTAAAGGGATCTAAGCTAGTCCCCAGGCTGTCAGATTTCCCATCTAGATTTCCCTGACCGGGCGGAGGGGGTGTGTGTGTGCGTGGCAGGATGGCCTTGGCCACTGGTACTACAGCCACGCCTCATTGTGTGTCTATGGGCCAGACCAGACAGACAGAGCAGGAGTCAGCCGGGGTTAAGCACATGTATAAAATAAATTGTCTCCCAGCAGGAAATCTCCAAGCCAACCAGAAAGCCCAATCAGTTCCATTAGGAGCTCCATCCAGGGGTGAAATTACCTACAGAAACAGGGAGAGCGAGGGAGGAAGAGGATGAGGAAGAGAAGAGAGGAGAAGGAGAGAGGAGGAAAGGGGAGGAGAGAGAGTGAGGTAGAAGGACAGAGACAGGGTAACATTGTCTCTCTTTGTCCCCCTCGTTCCAAGAGTAGATTCAGCCTGGGGCTTTTAGACCACTTAAGTAGAGCTCTCGCTCTCTTCCTCAGAAACACAATAACACATGTACAGGTAACTGCCCAATTTTTTTTATTTTTTTTTATTTTACCAGGTAAGTTGACTGAGAACACGTTCTCATTTGCAGCAACGACCTGGGGAATAGTTACAGGGGAGAGGAGGGGGATGAATGAGCCAATTGTAAACTGGGGATTATTAGGTGACCATGATGGTTTGAGGGCCAGATTGGGAATTTAGCCAGGACACCGGGGTTAACACCCCTACTCTTACGATAAGTGCCATGGGATCTTTAATGACCTCAGAGAGTCAGGACACCCGTTTAACGTCCCATCCGAAAGACGGCACCCTACACAGGGCAGTGTCCCCAATCACTGCCCTGGGGCATTGGGATATTTTTTAGACCAGAGGAAAGAGTGCCTCCTACTGGCCCTCCAACACCACTTCCAGCAGCATCTGGTCTCCCATCCAGGGACTGACCAGGACCAACCCTGCTTAGCTTCAGAAGCAAGCCAGCAGTGGTATGCAGGGTGGTATGCTGCTGGCATAAAGGCATAAAGGAAACACTTCAGTAAATGAGGGCTACAAAGTAGATTGAAAGCAGGTGCTTCCACACAGATGTGGTTCCTGAGTTAATTAAGCAATTAACATCTCATCGTGCTTATTTTGGCTACCATGGCTTTAAAAGAGGGGTCTCAAAGGGGTTTTAAAGGTTGTGTTTGTGCATCTCAGTCACCAGATCTCAACTCAATTGAACTGCCTGTGACAGCGTTTTCCAACACCATCAACAAAACGTCAAATGATGGAATTTCTCGTGGAAGAATGGTGTCACATCCCTCCAATAGAGTTCCAGACACTTATAGAATCTATGCCAAGGCGCATTAACGCTGTTTTGGTGGCTCGTGGTGGCCAAACGCCCTATAAAGACACTTTAAGTTTATTTTGGCAGTTACCTGTATGTCTGATCATCACAATATGACTATTTTGTTCTCCAATAAAGAACAAATACTCAGAATCAACATACAAGCTGAAGGCCACAACAGTCAAACTAGGCCCACGTTGTGGTTCTCTGATTTATATAGTATTCATGTAGTCCTTTAGTTCTAGCTTCAAGTAGAAAGTGTGGTTGTGTCTTGCTGGGCGGCCATGTCTCCAGACTCATTTTGAGGGCCGGGCTGTGGAGGGCAGTATCGCCTCAGGTCTGAGAAGAGCCAAGACAGGACCATGTGACTCTCATTCTCTCCAAGCACACTAATTAAACAGAGGGAGACCACGATCCAGCGCCAAGGGCCCTGCCCTGGCTGGCTGGCTGTGCCTCTGTACTCTCCTCCCAGCTCTCCACATGCAGTGTGGGGCAGTCAGCCTTTGTTCTGCTGTTTGGTTCAGAGGGCTGGGGAGGGTGTCAGCACTCATTACTGACACACCCATCACTACAGATGGGGCTCCCCGATATTGTTACCCTAGCCTAGCATACAGCAGTATGATTGGGCCTGACCATTGTGAGCCAGCAGATACAGTAGTATCTCTGGTGTTGTGACTGACTAGTGTTATGGTTTTTCTGAGTGTGTTAAGCTTTAGCCCAATTATTCTGTCAGGGCTATGAGGACTACCAGGAAAATACAAAGGCACAAGGGAGGAAGTCCCATGGGACCTGTTTACTATTGCTGAAGAAAGATAGATGAGAGAGAATGAGAGAGAGAGAGGGGGCGCTACAAGGGGGGAGAGAGAGAGAAAGCTACAAGGGGAGAGAGAGAGAGTGAGAGAGATGGCACTACAAGGGGGAGGGAGAGAGAGAGGGCGCTACAAGGGGGAGCGAGAGAGAGAGAGAGGGCGCTACAAGGGGGAGCGAGAGAGAGGGCGCTACAAGGGGGAGCGAGAGAGAGAGAGAGGGTGCTACAAGGGGAGAGAAAGCTACAAGCGGAGGGCGAGAGAGAGCGAGAGTGAGCAAAAGAGACAGAGAGATGAGAGAGGGCGCTACAAGGGGAGAGAAAGCTACAAGCGGAGGGCGAGAGAGAGCGAGAGTGAGCAAAAGAGACAGAGAGATGAGAGAGGTGGGGGTTGCCAACAATGTACACACAACCTTGTCGCCGCCTTCAAGCATGATGTGCTCCTTTGCAGCCCTAAGCTGTCACAGTCTGAGCTGTGCCTAGTTCTCTCCTTCAGTCTAAAGAACACACAGAATAAGGTCAGTCAGAGCTCAGGGCAACTCCATCTACACAGCCTTCTTACACTCCAGATCACATTCATACTGAGCCCATCCAACCATCACACGGTATACCTCTGGCTTCGAAACAACCACATACAACTTTAAAAAACAACATTTTACAACCTTATATCAAGGGCTCATCAGCTCAAATGTATGATTCAGCTGCTGTTGTAATTGATATTACAGATCAATCTGTCCGTCTCTATGGGAGACATCTAGAGGTACATAGATACATCACTGCCCCTGGTCTGCCTCACCTCTTTAATACTGAACGGCTCATTGCATGAATTACATCCTGTATATATTAAGCTGAACGTTAACCCACGGCTACAGTACATTGGCTGTTTTTGCATCGTATCACAATTATAAATGGGAGGTCCAGTCCAGACACAGAACTACAGAACTACAGTACACAACAGAGTACCTGCCTGGGGAGGCAGACAGACAGACAGCAGGACTACCAGACACAACCAACCCTCCATCTTTAACATAGACAGACCAGACTATGCTGTTATGTCATACTTTAGTCGTGTAAAGTATGACCACATGGCTAAACAGCAATTCAATTACAAAACCAAACACAACATATAGAGGAGCTAATGAAATGGGAGACAACAGAAGGCGAGGGAAACACAATCTTTTGGAGTTCTGCAACAGCAAACTGTTTGATTAAGATTAGCTGTGTAGCCAGCTAGCTACGACACATTTATCTAAGTCAATCACCCAAACATCTCCTCTAGGGTACCAGTGTCTGAAGAAGTAAAGGAACTCCGTGTTACTGACCGTCTTCACTGGTGTGTGGCTCAGTCCCATTGTCAGCCTCATCGATGGTGCCTGGCTCACTGTGGGGGCTGTCACTGTGGACAGAGAGAGAGAGAGATGGACAGTCAGTCAATGGGAAACTCAGACACACCCACGACACATGCGTAGGCTAACTAATCTAAACGAATGCCTCCTCCCGGAAAGATGAGTTACAGGTCATACTTGGATCGGTTCCAAAGTGAATTCTTAGTTGAACTAGGGGGCATTTATATCAGCATATTTCTCCAGGAAGTATCAGCTACATGTTAGTTGGACCTGCTCCAGGTAAGGTATTCATTTAACTATACATGCTGGCTTGTACGCCATCCCTGTGAGGTTTGATATGCAAAACATTCCCAAGCAGGTATATTGGAGTCTGTGCACTAGAAATATTCAGTTGTACATTTACTTTGGAGCATGTGTATCATGAAAAATGGGATAAAAGGCAAGAAAGAGAAAATACCATTTAAACAGTTACATAATGTATCTTTCCAGACAGATTGGCTCTTTAAGTAAATGTATACCATTCTACATTTGTAGCCCATAAATAAAAGTAATTATCTTAGGCTATTATATCTAAGCAGTGTCTGTAAAAGCAAGTGCTGAAGAAAATACCACCCGATAGGAGTGTTAATGCACTCCCAGCATCTTCATCTCTACTACACTCTAAATTCCCCTCTTCTCACCACATTATCAAGCAGGCTCATAATGTAGCTGTTGTATGGCTGAGATCCTACCATATGCTCGATCCACCAGCAGCAGTATTACTGTACTGCTGCTAAACCCAGAGTTACACCAGCAGCAGTATTACTGTACTGCTGCTAAACCCAGAGTTACACCAGCTGCAGTATTACTGTACTGCTGCTAAACCCAGAGTTACACCAGCTGCAGTATTACTGTACTGCTGCTAAACCCAGAGTTACACCAGCTACAGTATTACTGTACTGCTGCTAAACCCAGAGTTATACCAGCAGCAGTATTACTGTACTGCTGCTAAACCCAGAGTTACACCAGCTACAGTATTACTGTACTGCTGCTAAACCCAGAGTTATACCAGCAGCAGTATTACTGTACTGCTGCTAAACCCAGAGTTACACCAGCTACAGTATTACTGTACTGCTGCTAAACCCAGAGTTATACCAGCAGCAGTATTACTGTACTGCTGCTAAACCCAGAGTTACACCAGCTACAGTATTACTGTACTGCTGCTAAACCCAGAGTTACACCAGCTACAGTATTACTGTACTGCTGCTAAACCCAGAGTTACACCAGCTACAGTATTACTGCTTTAGCCTTAGCCATACTGTATGTCTTCAGTGCTTGTCCTCCCAGGTCTAGCTACTACCCACCAGTACTCCTCTCCTCCAGTCATGCACTTCTCATAGACCGGCCCATCCAGCTCGCGGTGGCTGGGGAAGATGACCTCGTTGTGGATGATGATGGTCTTTATGACCTCATTGACGTGTGCCTGGATGGCTACAGGGTCCTGTCCGTCAGGGATGGGCATCAGGGTGGGGCCAAAGCAGATGGCCAGGTTATAGGGATCCATCATGTTCTCATCACTGTACTGGGACAGGCTGGATGGAAGGGAAGAGGTCTGAGTGAGTGGGGTGAACAATTAGGTTGTGTTTACATTAAGAGATGAATATCTGGCGGACGGGTGATTCCATTTTAAACGTACTTATTGTTATTTGTTTGCCAATAGAATATATACGTTTCCAAAATGCTTAAAGTGTGGTCTTCTATAAATAAGGTTGAGTCTGGACTCTAGACAGAGTTGAGATCTGCATCATCTCCTCTACTACCTGTTGGCTTCAACCACAGCTTAGTAAGTACATCCTTAACCCTCAACATCCAAGCTTAGCTAGAACATTCCTCAGTCTCCCTGTTTAGTTGTCACCTAGATTCTCACACCTATCCGGCCCTTCTAACTACACAGTTTAACAGGCAGATTTTCTTTATATATATACTTTTTTTATTTAACTAGACAAGTCAGTTAAGAACAAATTCCTATTTACAATGACGGCCTACGGGGTAACAGTGGGTTAACTGTCTTGCTCAGGGGCAGAACGGCAGATTTTTTACCTTGTCAGCTCGGGGATTCTATCCAGCAACCAGCAGCCCAACGCTCTAACCACTAGGCTACCTACCGCCCCAAATAGTAGCCAATATTAATAAGCCATCCTGGTTTAGGGGGCAGTGAGACCATCCTTCCTTCCAGCAGCATCCTAGTTAGGTAGCAGGCCTACAGTATCTCCACACTCATCTGCTTTAAGAGGGGCTCATAATCCGAGCAGAGTGGAGTGGAGCAGTAAAGACTGGCCCAGAGCCACAGTATGGCTGGGGAGGGGGGGGGGGGGGGGGGGGGGGTATCAAACACGGAGGTAAAAGTCAGGATGTGGAATCAAACTCTTTGTTCTACAGGGGAACCAAGCGAAAGGAGTATAAAATAACAGCCCAATAAAACAGGGCAGGTATATTACTGGGTTGAGGGATGACTTTCCAAGCGGGCCCGTAAATATGTTCTAAAGCGCTGCCGACAGACGCGGTGGTAAATAGGACGTGAACAGTGGGGCTGTTCAATTCTTTGTCAAGTAACGCTATTTCCCCTGACTGCTACAGCAGAGATTCACAAGTCTTGCTGATTTAGTGCAATACTGTGATTTTTCTATTCCCCAAGACTCTCAAATGTGTATAGAAGTTACATTTCAGACTTTTACCCCATCCTGTTATACTGTATGCCCTTAGTGTATAGGTAGTCTGGTACAGGGGCTCTATTAAAAAACAGAGGACTGTAAAATGTGACTTATGTCAATACGGCCGACTTACTGATTGAGGAAAGCGAACAGGTATCTCATGACGATGATAACGGTGCGAGGAAGAGTCACAATAATCTGCTGGACGTGATGAGCTCTCTCAGCTCCAGACTCCAGTTCTGAAACAGAGGAGGATCAGAGAGTGTCATAACACTACCTGGCACTGAGATGAATGTGAGGAAAATAAAAACATTCCATATTAATACAGGGCAACATTATGCTCCATGATCTACTGTATATACAGAATGAGTCGACCTTATCAAGGGCCTGGCAGTCATACTGCGGGTACAGTAATGACAACACAAACACTCCTATCATTAATAGATATCCCCCCCTCATTTAAACCAGAGGATATGGTGATTTGAGTGACTGGGCTATCTGGAGCAGGGGGAAATACGACAAAGCTGTGCTCAGTTAGTAGTTTGTTGTGGCCCCCTCGCTCCTCTCTTCCTATTGGGTTTCTATTAAATCACAGGCAGGCAGACAGCCGTGGTGTTGAGATTGTTTCCATGTGCTGCTCTGCATGCCTCTCGTCCCTACCTTACCCCTCCCATAAAGCAGTGTGATTAGGGTGTTGTGGTGGGGATTGATGATGTATCTTTGGAGCCAGATGTTGGCTTCTCTCTCTTCTATTCTGACTCAATCTCTACTCAGTGACGGACGGGGAATAATCCAAAAGGCATGTACTGTAACCATAGCCCCAATGGTGCTATTTCACCACCCAGATGGGTAGGGTTTCAGTTACCCTGAACACATTTACTACATTGACCAACAGTATAAGGTATGTCTTTAGAGTCTACTCACTGATAGTAGACATGAGGTCCAGGAAGCGTTCCTTGGGGAACAGAGGGTTCTCCAGGCCCCTGAAGTACAGCTTGAGGACCCCTGCCACTGAGTTGATGTCATGTTCATTCTGGTCATCAATCAATGGGTCTTCACCTAGCCAAACAATAGAGCAGATTAGAGTTATTAGTTCTGACCACAGCAACAGAACTGAATCAGTGAAACAATGAACCAATGAAGACTTCATTACCGTAAATCTGAATAAAAAATGATTGCTTGCTACACTTAGATCTTATATTATAGAAAATAACAGGTATCTACTGTATGTCTGACATTCAATGGGTTTGTCATGTTATTGATCCTGAGTTGTAGGAGAAAAACAGAAATCTAATCTATTACCAATTACCCCCAATCTCACTGGGGACCTACCTCTCTCAAATGAGTTTTTAATATCATTGACCTCCACCTGGGATCCAGGCACGCGGAATATGCCCTGCTGCTGGAGCCCTGCAACAACACATAGAAACATCATACTGAGTCTGAGCCCACCATTATCCCCACATCCAAATGTCCGCTATATGAAAGACCAATGGAAAACACAACAGAGAGCAGGAAATGTAATTTAGTCGTGACGGGACGTGTGTTTTTTCTTCTTCCAGAAGAGGGCCCCTCGGTCGGTCGGGCCCCTCGGTCGGTCTGCCGCATATGGTTTCTGTTAGAGAACCCCAAATCAGTTTGTGGGGGTTTCATTAGGTCTAGGGGGTAGGGAAGGGAGGGGGAGGGGAGGGGTTACAGGCCTGGAGGCTACACCACTTTGGCTGGAGTCAGATGGGGAGGTGGACAGAAGGATGAAGATATGAGATGGGAGGAAGGGAAGACTGGACTGATTTAGTAAACGAAGACCAAGGGTCCTGTCAGAAGTCCCTATGCGTGATATGCTGCCACGCTACTGTCACGTTTTTCAAGCTGAGAGCACATGGGGCTGAGGTTTTAAATCATAGCAGGTTTGTCTCAACACCTGGAGATGTTTTAGTAAATGGATTACCTCTACCCAGAGGTTCTGTCATCTGTTATGAGATATGAAGAGTTCACAGTGGAGTTCACAGCTTTCTACTGGTGTTTTGAATACAGTCAAATGGTAGAAGCCATCAGTAAGGTGTGCTTTTAGTAGACTTACCATACAAATTGATGTGTCGAATACAGCTCTCCACCACAAGAGGAATAGGTTGACCTGAGTCCTGAAAGATAAATCATGGCAATAGTAAGAGCAAAGCATGGATGATTGACACTTATACGGTGACTAGAAAACCACACATTCTATACTGTCCATATTGATAGATTCTGTTGCTTATGTGAAGCAGCACGGCATAATAAAAAAACATTTCAGCATACTGTACATAACAACCAATTAGGCCTTACTTCACATTATACTAAAAGAAGAGGCAGAGCATTGATTATTCTAAGCCTGCCGTGCACCCTGCCATAAAGAAACAAATGCCTCTTCCTGATGCTTCATAAACAGCAGTGTCCACCAACATTCATATGAGCAGGATTAAAATGACAGATAGAAATCATTACTATTCACAGCCCCCTGTTACAGCAAGCAAACAGTCATGAAACAAGTGGAGCAGCAGTGACATGCTATTGGAGCTCATTAGTACGACTGCGTGTGGAGGAAAGCAGAAATAGGCATGTAGAGCTATTTGTGTAATAGTTTTCAGTAGGCCCACTCTATAGCACCGTGCCACGCGCCCTACCTCCTATCCTACCAACCCCAAACTGATAGTACCTGGTTGCGGGTACGGGCATTCCTCCTTCCCCTGGGACAGAAAGCAGCACAGCAAGGAGGTGCAGAGGAAGGGAGGCAGAGAGGCAACACAGTTAGAGAAGCACAGATGACAGATAGACAGAAAGAGCCCCCTTCGGAGGCCTGGAGGATAAGCACAGGTCAGGGGCCACTGGGAGGGCTTGAGATGCAGTGAGATGTGGGTGCATTGAGGGAATCAACTAGCACAGGGATCTCTGTGTAGCCATTATGGGGACTATGATACGCAGTATCCTCACGTCTGAAGATAAGCAGAGGAGAATCTGTGCTACTGCTACATCTGAAAGAATAGGGAGACACTAACCCACTGCCACCCTGTCTGTGTGCATCGTCAGAGCCAAGGGAACAGAGGAAGTGGAGGTGAGGTTAAGGACAGTGGTTACATGATGAGGGAGAGCAGTGAGCAGGAGGAGCGAGAGAGATGGGAGAGAGAAAGAGAGCGGGCCTCCTTTAGCCCCATAGGGTCGCTCATTCACACAACCCAGTGTGGGGGGGGGGGGGGGGGCGGGGGTACCTTGATGAATGTCTCCATATTGCCGTTAAACAGCTTATGGTTATAGACTGAGCGCGGCCTAGGCTTCCGCATTTTCTGTGGTTTAGGGGGGAGAGTGGGGGGCCTGGGGAGATGGCGGGTGAGGAGGGGAACAAAAACACCATATGCTGTGAAACAGTACAACGAACACGCAAGGCTGAAATGCAGGTATGAAAACTTCATCTCTCAATAGCTCTGACTTCCACCTTCCTAAATGTCCCCCTGTACTCTGTTTATCAAGAGGGAATGTGTGTAGGCAGGAGGAAGTGATCCACATCTAAATGTTGAAAACTCAACCAAAACTAGACGTTTTATTACTGGTGTGTGTTATTGAAACCTGATGGCTCTGCCCTGTAATTAACCCCTAAGCAGTGCTAGTCTGCGCTAGGCCTTGCTGCTGGGAGGTCCCTGAGTGGCTCTATGGCCTGAGGCTTCGGGCCCCTTATAAAACCCACTATGACTGACGTATTGAAAACTTGACTCCTAATGTATAGCATAATGTAAACATTATTAACCAGAACTAATAAAATCAAGCACACCTGCTGATAGTTCAGGTTATCCCTCACAAATAAGTTACAGAGTGGTTAGCAGACCAGTGGTACTTCGGCAAGTCCCGTCACGGCCAAGGCAAACCAAAGTAGCATTCCGACCACTTTATTTAAGCCTTATCAAAACTTAGAATAACATGACAAAGCATGTTAAAATACACCTTGGGATTTCCTTCATTAATATCTCTCTCTCACACACACATCCACACTGAGTTGGTAATTTTCCCTCAGAGGGAGGTAGAGCTGACAATGTTCAGGTTTCCTATTCAGAGCCTGCCCCCCACCCCCACCCACCCACACACCCTCCCACCCACCCACCCACCCACCCACACACACACACACACTAACAGCTACCCAGCATTCTTGATCCATCTGCACTGCGGCCCTGAAGCCCTTCCCAGACGGACAGATCAGTGACACACAGCACTCTCCTCTCTGCCATCCAGCCGGAACTCTAAACACAGCCTCAACCATTCTGCTCATTGTGGCTCATCGTTGCAACACATGATGCTTAGGTTTGTATTAACTCCTGGCAATACGATTAATGAAGTATTAAACAATGGATGTCTGTGAACAAGATGCCCTGAGAACTCCATACTGTATGATCTGCAGTAGTTTTTTTCTTTATTTTCTATTCAACACCCACTGAAATCAAATAACCTTATAATACAGTATATATTATATTGTATGCACCATGAGAGTAGTTCTGTCAAAGGCGATGGTATTTGAAATGGTTTAGTTATCTTAAGACATCTTACCTCGTAGTGCCACATTCAGCCCTTCCTCCTGCAAACACAGAACAAGAAAGAAACGTAATTAAGAATATGCACAGTGCACAGGCTAACTCCTGCTCCTCTACCAGGGCTCAGTGAACGACTTCATGGGACTAGTCAAAGCTATTGAGAGAGAGCTGAATGGTCTAGGGACAACAGCATCCTTGAGACAAATGCATTGAGCTGTCACCATAGAAACCTCATAGGGGACCCTGTAGGGTGCAGGCCAGCTCCCTCAGGGAAGAAAAGGGGCTCTGGGTGCGAGGCGGAAGGCAAGGGGACTGGGGGTGCATCTCTAACTGGTGACACTGAGCGATGTATGCGCCTGCTCACTGAGCCCTTTGTCCCGAAGCCCTTCGCACGTCTCAACACACACAGTAGCACATGTGCACGCAAAAACATCAAACCCAACCCAAACACACACACTTTCACAAATAAATGTTCTCCCTCTGTCTTTCTCTCACACACACACACACACACGTGCACACACACACAGGTACACACACGCACACACAACCAACAAACCTTGCTAGTCGAACCTCGGGTAAAGACAAGACATTGAGTATCGGTTAGGCAATGAAGAAGTCAGTCAGTCCTTATTACTGTTATTCTTACATGTCAGAAAGGTCCTCCCACTATCCATAGCTTTAACAGCCAATAGTTAATAAATAGAGTTTATTAGCTGGCGTTGAGAAAGGCCCTTTGTCTTTTAAATATAATCCATTGAGCATTGACTGAATGTGTCTCATTGTGTACAACAAGCTCTAACAGTACACTATTCCAGCATTCTGTTGTTCCCTTTCTATCAGCTTTAGAATGAGAGACGAGAGTGATGACTGACCCATTTCTCTATGCATAATGTTGGCAGTAGATGAGACTAGCAGTGTGGTCTCTGGAGCGTTCATGTGGAGAAACAACAGTGCATTTCCTGCCAGTCATTCCAGTGAGTGATAGTCTAGCCTAGCTCAGCTCAATGAACCCAGAAATTACACCCCCTTTCTCCAGCATGGGCAAAGCACAGGGTGGCTATACAAATTCTGTTTTAATTTCATATCCAAACATAAGGATTTAAGTGTCTCATTGTAACTGCAAGCACACAGTAGCATTTTACCCTTTGCCACACCCCGCCTCCTTTGGTTACTGTTGCAACCTTGGACAACCTTTTCGAAAGCCCAATTCCCCATTAAACCACTGGTGAAATCCCCTCACAATGATCTCAAACTGTGTTTTTAATACACAATGAAAATAAACACAGACTTTGTTAATCAGGAAACTCTTGGATATGTTGTGGTGTCCTATCATTACAATTGCTTCACGGGAACCTGGTAAAATGATGTTTGTGTAATTACCTGTCAGCATACAGTCAAAGCTATAATCACTTGGAGCTAACTAGTTCCTTCAAATCGTATCCGGATGTTGACAGCAGATAGCAATGTTATGAACATACATTTGAGAAAACAAGTTATATTAAGTGGCTAGTGAGACGGAGAGCTAGCTAACCAGCAGAGCCAGCAAACAATGAAGCTAACAAAAGTATAATTCTTCATTTAAGAAATACTCAATTAACAGGTTCTGCATTTCAGGAATTACAGTAGCAAGTACTCTTGGTGCACTATTCAATTATTTAGCCATGTATTTTTTTAAAGAAGACTCTAAATGTTTTCCCTAGCCCTCAGTGGCTTTCATGGGATTTAAACGTGACCATGTCCAACAGTTGCTATTAATTCGATTGCGATCAGTTGCCACAAATTATGGGGCGGGGCATATTAAAGGGTCAATTGGTGACTGAAGTACGTTTGCTAAATGAGCCGAATGCTTTATGTAAAAACTGCTAACTCAAGGTTTCAGTATTCTAAACCAACAAATCAACCTACAGCTACATAACCTGATAATAGGCAATTAATCATCACAATGGAGTGTTTTTTATAACTGTCTGTGAATTCTACCTGCGTTAACTGTAGATATTCATGGGTGAAGATCTGTGATTCCCAACTAGAACCCAGGAGGGTATGCTTCCAGGATGGCAGCTGTCCTAGCCATGTTGAGTAGTTTCAATGTTGACATAGTGTTATAGTAATCTGTACAGCTAGGTCTGATGTGTGCACCATGGTATTCTCCATGGTCACTAATAACACATTCACGCACGCACACGCACACGCACACTCACACACTTACTTAATGAGCAGGCCTGATTGAACATACACATGCTAAATGAGCAGGCCTGATTGATCACCTCAATAATGAAACATGTTTGGTACCTGCAGCCGCCGTATGTCACGTCCATACACACAGCAGCAGCACTGGACCAACAAGATGGCGCAGACAGACGCGTTCACGCTGTTTCTAGCTCCTAGCCACAATCACACAAACAAACCAGCTGTGGGCTATGTTCACATGAAAACATGCTCAAGCTGTCTGAGGTATCAGTTCATAGAGATCTGAAGATGACAGAGGAACGTTAGGGAGGCCTAAACAAAAGAGAAAAATCCATGTTGAACAAGCGTGTGCACGTATGTGTGTATGAGTTGAAATAGGGGGAGTGAGTTGCACACACTTGCACACGCGAGTGTGTGCAACATTTAAATTGTTTAAATTGTCGCCACCACTGCAAAAAATATAATGTTATTGTTTATGTATTTCTACCGAAACACACTTTTAAATAGATTGTCGTTTACTTACTGACTGGAAGTCTATGGGAACAGCTAGCATGTCATTGCGCTAATAATAGTAGCAATGCACCCACCCTTGCCACCACTGCTGAAAAAAATCCTAGGGGAAACACTGAGTGTGAGTGAGTGAGTGAGTGAGTGAGTGAGTGAGTGAGTGAGTGAGTGAGTGAGTACGGCTGTGCACACACACGGCCCCAGCTGGTTGCTCCTGCTGTCCCTCTCTATTAGGTGAACCCCTGGTGCAGCAGCAGCTGTGGAGATAGGCCTGTGCGGCTGGGAGCTGGGACAGCCTGATTGATTGGGCGTAAACTGCTCACGGCTGAGGTGACAAGGGTCCCCCTGGGAGAGGCCTCTGTGAAAGGGGCGGGGGTCTCTATTATCCAGACTCTTCCAGGACCCTCCTAGAGGCTACAGCACAACATACAGAGAGGAGAGGGGATTGTGATGTTATAATGTTTCGTTATGATACCTTTGATGCACTTACAGTCCTCGCCTTTGAATTTGAACTGAACTCCTCTTCCCTGTTTCACCCGTACTGCCCATTGAGGGGACACAAGTCCCTATGGCGTCCTCGCTCTTCAGCCTGGTTCAGCTCTCCTCATTAGATAAGCGCACCACAACACTACTGGCCCTGAAGGCGGCCATTTTACAGACCCATCACCTTTCCCAGGGAACCCTGGCTCATAATAAGATAGGGGTTGCAACACTAGTCCTGGTGCCTGTCATTAACGCCACTGTGACCAGAAGAAATAGTAACATTAAGAGAAGGGATGTCGTACTAACATTGATGTCTAAAGACATGATGTCATTGGTGGAGAGACTTAGGGCCCTTACCTTCTCCCAATGTCTGCTTCAGGAGGTCATGCTTGGCCTGCAGTTTAATGATGAGATTGCTGCCGTTCAGGAACTCCTTGAACTTCTGCAAACCCAGACAGACCAGATGAAAGTGTCAGTGAGTGAACAGTGTTAATGGGATGTGACTGGAACAGGCAGAGCCGTCCCCCATCCACCACAAAGGCCAGAGAACACATTCAGTCTCACTCTGAATGGCACAAATTCAATCTGTTCCAAGGATAATTTAATTTTCATGTGATTTCCAAAGCATGCGTGTTTTGTGGAATAGTGTGACGGCTGATGGCTTTGATGTGCACTAAATTGACACTAAAGGTCCTTTTAGTCAGGGAAAAAGACTATGGTAGTACAGCTAGTTTTGTAACTTTAGTGTGAAACCGATATAACAGGCAGTTGCCCTGAGACATGGATGCAAGGGCAAAAGGGTCAGGTATGACAGCTATCCATAACAGGCAAGTATGACAGCTATCCATAACAGGCAGGTATGACAACTATCCATAACAGGCAGGTATGACAGCTATCCATAACAGGCAGGTATGACAGCTATCCATAACAGGCAAGTATGACAGCTATCCATAACAGGCAGGTATGACAACTATCCATAACAGGCAGGTATGACAGCTATCCATAACAGGCAAGTATGACAGCTATCCATAACAGGCAGGTATGACAACTATCCATAACAGGCAGGTATGACAGCTATCCATAACAGGCAGGTATGACAGCTATCCATAACAGGCAGGTATGGCAGCTATCCATAACAGGCAGGTATGACAGCTATCCATAACAGGCAGGTATGACAACTATCCATAACAGGCAGGTATGACAGCTATCCATAACAGGCAGGTATGACAGCTATCCATAACAGGCAGGTATGACAGCTATCCATAACAGGCAGGTATGACAACTATCCATAACAGGCAGGTATGACAACTATCCATAACAGGCAGGTATGACAGCTATCCATAACAGGCAGGTATGACAGCTATCCATAACAGGCATGTATGACAGCTATCCATAACAGGCAGGTATGACAGCTATCCATAACAGGCAGGTATGACAACTATCCATAACAGTCTGGTATGACAGCTATCCATAACAGGCAGGTATGACAGCTATCCATAACAGGCAGGTATGACAGCTATCCATAACAGGCAGGTATGACAACTATCCATAACAGGCAGGTATGACAGCTATCCATAACAGGCAGGTATGACAACTATCCATAACAGGCAGGTATGACAGCTATCCATAACAGGCAAGTATGACAGCTATCCATAACAGGCAGGTATGACAGCTATCCATAACAGGCAGGTATGACAGCTATCCATAACAGGCAGGTATGACAGCTATCCATAACAGGCAGGTATGACAGCTATCCATAACAGGCAGGTATGACAACTATCCATAACAGGCAGGTATGACAGCTATCCATAACAGGCAGGTATGACAGCTATCCATAACAGGCAGGTATGACAGCTATCCATAACAGGCAGGTATGACAACTATCCATAACAGGCAGGTATGACAACTATCCATAACAGGCAGGTATGACAGCTATCCATAACAGGCAGGTATGACAGCTATCCATAACAGGCAGGTATGACAACTATCCATAACAGGCAGGTATGACAGCTATCCATAACAGGCAGGTATGACAGCTATCCATAACAGGCAGGTATGACAGTATCCATAACAGGCAGGTATGACAGCTATCCATAACAGGCAGGTATGACAACTATCCATAACAGGCAGGTATGACAGCTATCCATAACAGGCAAGTATGACAACTATCCATAACAGGCAGGTATGACAGCTATCCATAACAGGCAGGTATGACAGCTATCCATAACAGGCAGGTATGACAGCTATCCATAACAGGCAGGTATGACAACTATCCATAACAGGCAGGTATGACAGTTATCCATAACAGGCAGGTATGACAGCTATCCATAACAGGCAGGTATGACAACTATACATAACAGGCAGGTATGACAGCTATCCATAACAGGCAGGTATGACAGCTATCCATAACAGGCTGGTATGACAACTATCCATAACAGGCAGGTATGACAGCTATCCATAACAGGCAGGTATGACAACTATCCATAACAGGCAGGTATGACAACTATACATAACAGGCAGGTATGACAACTATACATAACAGGCAGGTATGACAGCTATCCATAACAGGCAGGTATGACAGCTATCCATAACAGGCAGGTATGACAGCTATCCATAACAGGCAGGTATGACAACTATCCATAACAGGCAGGTATGACAGCTATCCATAACAGGCAGGTATGACAGCTATCCATAACAGGCAGGTATGACAGATATGTATAACAGGCTGGTATGACAACTATCCATAACAGGCAGGTATGACAGCTATCCATAACAGGCAGGTATGACAGCTATCCATAACAGGCAGGTATGACCGCTATGTATAACAGGCTGGTATGACAACTATCCATAACAGGCAGGTATGCCAGCTATCCATAACAGGCAGGTATGACAGCTATCCATAACAGGCTGGTATGACAACTATCCATAACAGGCAGGTATGACAGCTATCCATAACAGGCAGGTATGACAACTATCCATAACAGGCAGGTATGACAACTATACATAACAGGCAGGTATGACAGCTATCCATAACAGGCAGGTATGACAGCTATCCATAACAGGCAGGTATGACAGCTATCCATAACAGGCAGGTATGACAGCTATCCATAACAGGCAGGTATGACAACTATCCATAACAGGCAGGTATGACAGCTATCCATAACAGGCAGGTATGACAGATATCCATAACAGGCAGGTATGACAGATATGTATAACAGTCTGGTATGACAACTATCCATAACAGGCAGGTATGACAGCTATCCATAACAGGCAGGTATGACAGCTATCCATAACAGGCAAGTATGACCGCTATGTATAACAGGCAGGTATGACAGCTATCCATAACAGGCAGGTATGACCGCTATGTATAACAGGCTGGTATGACCGCTATGTATAACAGGCTGGTATGACAGCTATCCATAACAGGCAGCTATGACAGCTATCCATAACAGGCAGGTATGACAGCTATGTATAACAGGCTGGTATGACAGCTATCCATAACAGGCAGGTATGACAGCTATGTATAACAGGCTGGTATGACAGCTATGTGTAACAGGCTGGTATGACAGCTATGTATAATAGGCTGGTATGACAGCTATATGTAACAGGCTGGTATGACAGCTATGTGTAACAGGCAGGTATGACAGCTATGTGTAACAGGCTGGTATGACAGCTATGTATAACAGGCTGGTATGACAGCTATGTATAGCAGGCAAATACTCACAGTGAAGTAGAAGACCTCTGTCTCCTGCTGGTTGGCCCGTCTCTTGGCCACGTTCAGTTTGCTCATGTAGGTCTCAGAGGCCACAGACTTGATGGACTCAGTGGAGCGGCTATGCTGGAAGGCATCAGACACATCAAAGTCCTCCACAGTCAGCATGTCCTGGAGCATCTGCATGGTGGCGTCCAGAGTCTTCCTCACCTACAGCAAAGGCAAAGATTCAACAACTCAAACCATAACAAAAAGAACAAGGATTTCCTCCTCAGTCATCTGATCCAGGTCTTTTTGAACATAAAAGACAGTATTCAACGCTTTTTTAGCTTCAGGGTTCAAAAGTAAAAGCATCCTATGCCACTTGCAAGGTCAAATGTGAGTGATCACTGGCATATCCCATTTCAAAGACAAATCGACCCCGAATAACAACGAATAACCTTTGATTTTAGCTGTTTGACACCTAACAGGCTTCACCTCCTAAGGCAGGTACACGGTTCATTCCTAGGCAGCGTACCAGACGACCTGCCAGTCAGCCATTCATCACAATAACAGCAGAATATGAAGAGCATCTGGCCCGGCTGTATGTAAAAGTGCTGCGGGCTCTTTCTATACAGCACTGTGATTGATCAGGCTCATTCCCAGAGTGGCACGACTCGTCCATTACCCGGCAGTTATATGAAACGTTATGAGACATGATGAGAACCAGGGTGATATGAGACGGAGCCGAGGCGTAGCCATCAGGGCAGGTTGTAGCTAGCCAGCCAGGGTCATTAGCATCTCCATTAGCACCTGCATCCACTCAAAGGGAGAGAGAGCTGTGTGTATGTGCTGCCTGCTGCTCCCACTGAGAAGGACCACTCCTCACCACGCACAATACGCCATCATTAGGGATGTACTGCATCTACATGGAACATGCATCCATTACGGTTATCATACAAGCTCACAATCACAAGCTAAAGATACATTCTCAGCTCCCAGGAAGTGTGTGTGGGCCATTACATTGAAATTGCGATGAGAGTTGATTGCATCTTTAGACCTGAGTTCTGGCATTCCAGAGACTTGGGAAACAGGGGCGACAGGGGCGATCTCAGCGGGGTGATGCAGCAGACACACTGGGGGGGATGGACGCTACCGTGAGCCCTCACCTCTTCGTTCTCGATCTTGAGCGTGGCCAGACGGGACTGCAGCTGGTGGTAGCGCATCAGGAGCTCAGTCTGCACAGGCTGCTGGGCACTCACCTGGCACACCTGAGGGGGCACACGTAGACAGAAGTATGGGCTGGGCACTTGTATTTTCATTAAGTGTACCTCACAGAATTGGAAAAAGCATGCTTCAAAACGTTGTTTCTGCTGGCTTGAACGTGCTTTCCATGGTTGAACAAATCTACTGGCTGGAATTGTAACTCGGATCAGTTTCAATAATGACAATCAATATCGTATGAATCTATAAATGTACCAAATGTATCAGTCATTTGACCCCTCTCACCTCGTCCCCCATGTGGGGCAGGTACTCGAAGCACATGGGAGGGCAGAACACCTGGTTGTGCATGTCCATGATCTTGTGCTTGTCGCTGCGGGAGTCCAGGTTGTCCACGGCGTTCTCCATGATGTCCAGGCCCTCGTGGCGACTTGTCTCCAGGTTGTACTCAGCTGACAGGTAGGTCCTGAAGGTACGCGCAAGGCTGGCGTGGTAGCCCAGGTCACAGCACTGAGATACAGGAAAAACACTCAAACACTCAAAAACACTCAACACTCACTCAACACCCATAGTATAGTATAATACAATAACTAATATAGGAGTAGAATATAATATAGGCATTTTTCTTGACCACATGACCTGACTGTAAGTCTACACCAAGGGTCCAGAGTTTTGTGGCTCAGGTCATGTGACTAAGAACCTTCTGGACCTAATTATGGTCAACCTGACATACCAGTCTGAATCCATTATACACAAGTCAATGGGATAAACTCAGCCTTTAGCATTCACACGATTCAGTTACATGATTCCTCTCATTTCCTACAAGCGCGTTACTAACCTGACCTTCAACATTAACTCAATTCCAAATCAGACACTGCTATGGGTTAACAGGCCTAAATAGAATAATAGAATACACCGAATTAGAAAAGCAAGCACAGTAGGACACCTAGGATAATTAGCTCAACCATGGAGCTGCATAAACTAACCGAATTACTGCAGCCAAGCAGAGCAGAGCGGTGAGTGTGTTGCTAAGAGGCTGGAGGGGCTGGAGTCAGACTGCTTTGTGATTCTCTAAACGCTCTTTAATAGACGCACAGGAAGTTGCACTCGGCTCCAACGATAAATCCCCATAGCAGCGGTTATTTTATAACAGGGTCAGTGTACAATCAGGAAGGATACTGCAGCGCAGAGCTCTTTATGGTACAGAGTTGTATTTCAACAGCCACATCCCATAACAAACACACTGGCAGGCTGTAATGAGATTCATGCCTTGATTTCACCAGGACCCTTCTATCATAAGTATACTGTAGAAGGAGTGCTGACAGGCAGAATAATGGTACTGTAAAACTGATGACATTGTTTATTTGCATGCAAAAGACATCTGCAATCTATTTCCATTTATTCTAATAGACAGGACTGACTTCTTGCAGTGTGGATGTATGTTTTGATGTCTGGCTGCTAGTGACTGTTTCTGTGTGGCATGACAAACAGGCCCTTATCCTCTGCCCAGCTTGTGGCGGCACGACCCAGCACAGCGAGTCATGCTCACAATCCCTTTCCCTGCAGGACGGCAGGATTTGGGATGACATGTCCCCTTTCGCTTGCCAGACACAGCAAGCAGCTCCAACAAAGTGACCCAGCATAGAGACACAGCCACCAATCAGAGGTCTCTGTCTGGCGGAACCCTGTGTAACCAAGAGCTCCAGGCCAGCACCTTCACACTTCACACAGTTGATGTTAAGAACTGTTTAAAGTCTAGCCAGCCTCAAGCCTCTAAGTTCAATCACATCATATGCATTCTGTAAATATGCAGGATCTCTGTATCCAACTCCCTGACCAGTGGAGAGTTTTAGAGCTGGCCAGGCATGCCTAGGCCAATACCACAATACCCCCCCCCCCTCCACACACACAGTAGACAGAGAGGGAGGGGCTAGGTAGGGGGCACATCTGGTGGAGTCACCAGAACCACCAGATAACCTGAGGCTGAATGATCTCTGCAAGAACCACCAGGTAACCTGGGGCTGAATGATCTCTGCAAGAACCACCAGGTAACCTGGGGCTCCCTGCTAACCACACTGGCCACACTGCTGCCTGTATGCACAGAGCCTGCACCCAGACCCTGGCTAGGGTTTCATTCCTCTAGCCATTAGTGGTCTACAAAGTAAACTCGTTCACCAACTGTAATCACGGACTTCCCAGGCAGGCTTGCTGCTGGGGTGTGTTGGCTTTGCATTTTGAATTATGATGGTGGTTCACCTAGGTATGGTCTTTTTTGTCATGTAACTCTCTATTTCTCTAATCCAATTGATACTTTGAAGGGGAAGTGGCATACTGTTAAACGGAAGACATTATTTATTAGATACGGACCAACAGAAGAGGGTGGAAACCCTGGGGGTACTGCAGATTTGAGGAATGAAGTAAGAGAGGAAAGTGTTTTGTTTTAAATAGATTCTGATGAGATTCTCCCTTCACGATCCTGTCAATCCAGTTTTCCTGTGGCTGTGGTTCCTCTCCAACTCTGCCCTGTAGAAGTAGGAAGCACATTGGTCCAGAGGAGTTTCTGTACACGTGTGAGTGTGTGTCTGTGTCACCGAGGGTCATGTTTCACCATCAGTGTGTTTTGCCTGGCTCCCTGGGAGAGTGGGGTGTGTGACAGTGACAGGCAGACACACGCGCTCCGCATCTCCCAGCACAGCACCCTTAATGAGCATCAGCCCTCACAGCACTCCCAGATAGACGAGGGCATGACAGAGGCAGGAGAGGAGAACAGGGGGAAGAGAAGACCAGCAGGAAGGCATTCCGACTGTCAACACTGATCCATTCCCATGACAGGATGTCATCATTTATATTCCAGAAGAATCCTAACAATGCCTGTTGGGTGGTAACATACAGTTGGATTGTAATGTACATCTGGCAAAGCCATTCAGTTAGACATATAACAACAGTACTACCGACTGGCTCAGAATCAAACTGTTTTGTTCGATATTAAGAGACACAAAATGGAGGTAAACACTTTCAGTCAAACCAACAGAGCAGCTTGTAGCAATACAGCAAATGGGCTGCGAACACTAAAACAGATGGTGAGAATATCTAGTGTAGCAACCAACGTTAGACCAACATTAGACAATCCCAGCTGAGAGATACAATGAAACCTATCGTGTGCCTATCGCATACTTACATCAATCATATCAGAGACATCGTGAATGTAGTATTTCGCCACAACGGCATTCGTTGCTGCCAGGTTCAACAAATAGTCATTGCGGGCTTTAGTGCACTTCAGCTTGTTCTCTGAGTACTTGGCTTGTCTCTGGGGGACAGAGAGAAGAAAGAGAGAGAGATTGAAAGAGAAAGAGAGAGAAAGAGAGAGAGAAAACAGAAACAGAGGGGGGGGGGGGAGTTAATGAAATGAAGCAACGTTGAGTTTGCTAAATGGTATTTGCACAATGACATAGGAGAATTTCTGTGCGGCCTGATGGCCTGGCTTAGTGTTGGCAGGAAAAAGGTCAGAGGGATCCACTATAAGAGAGAGAGGCTCTTGACAAGCTTCCTGTAGATAATAACAGCATCATAACTGTTCCACCCAGTTTGGCCATTCACAGTCAGTCACAATTAAATTCAGCACAACAAAATGTATAGCCCAGATGTGAACAATGAAACAGCATTATAAAATACTGTTTTGGTGCAGTGTGCTTGCTAACAAAAACAGACTCAAACAAACATTACAATCCTAGGATGCTCCAATTGTACATCAAGGCAAAGGGTGGCTACTTTGAAGAATCTCAAATATAAAATATATATGGATTTGTTTAACACTTTTTTGGTTACTACATGATTCCATGTGTTATTTCATAGTTTTGATGTCTTCACTATTATCCTACAATGTAGAAAATAGTAAAAATAAAGAAAAACCCTGTAATGAGTAGATGTGTCCAAACTTTTGACTGGTACTGTAGCTTTAAATGGTGCACAGTCTTTGTTGCTATGGTTAATTGGACATGCTGCATCTGCTGGTGGCATCCAGCTGGAAAACATTACATTTTTCATCAAAAAGAATACGTAGTCATCTGTTGTTCACATAGCATCAATAATGGATGTTAGCAGACAATACATAATGGTATTGACAAAAACAATTGACTCAAATGGAACCCAGTGACACAGAATCATTGAGACTTGGCTCACAAAGCAGGACTAAAGAGAGCCAATTAAACAACAACACATTGACGTGTGTCTGCGTGTCTGTGTTTGAAAGCATTCGTTATAACCTCTTCCAGCCTGGAGACTATTGGAGAGCATGTCCTTCAAATACACATGGTTCACCAACTCCAATTTCACATGTCCATTATCATGCAAATTAAAACAGTACATCAGGGAAATAGGGATTATGGCTTGATTGTCTCCGCTCCCTCTTCAACTCTGTTTGCAGGTAGCTAGGATTCTGAACGAGAATGCTATTGTAGCCTGCAAAATCAGGTCACAGCGCAGAGAGAAAGTAGGTTCATAACTACAGCAAGTTATAAATAGTCTGTGGGGATGGTACAGTTCTCCTGCCAGCATCTCTGGAGACGGCAGCCTGAGGAGGGAGGAAAGCTGTCAGCCATTTGATTCCCTGAGCTGCACTGATAATGGTCGCATTTTAATGAAGAAATTCCCCCTGAAAATCCAGAATGCAATATGCATGTTTGAAGTACAGAGTCTTAAGTACAGTGCAGTAGTGTGCGTGGTAATAAGCAGAATGAACATGAATTAGAGTCATGGGCATGGATGAGCTAGAGAGACTGTACAGTTGGATCACTGACCTGGAAGTCACCATTTGTCTGTGTGTGTAGACCCATGCTACGGCAATTCTCTCTCTCGCTCTCTCCCTCTCTCGTGGGCTTACACAATGGACCTGCACCCACTCTCACACAGCCTTACTATCCTCTTCATTCACGTAGTACTGAGAGGGTCCCTCTGGCCTTAGCCAGCTAAAATGAGCCCACCATGATTCTAGCTGCTGAACAAAACACCACTTACAGAAGTGACTAGGCTGACAATGTACAGTATTAGCAGCAGTCCCAGCCAACAGCACTAGCTGTTGGAGACACTATGGTCATCAAGCATTTAGGGCTGACCCCATTTAGTCGACTGGTCGATTGTTTAGTCGAGCAGTGGCAAATATATATAACAACAATTATGGCAGATGAGACACCTGTCTGATTCACGCCTGTCTGAGTGGACTAATCCATTGTGGAGGCTGTAGGGATGGCACACCAGTATCACCAGAAGTACATTTACTGTTAATTCCCATCGTTTCCAATCTACATTTGTTTGGTTACAGTAATTTCTGTTAATGCATTCAATATACAGTATTATTATTACAGTCTTACTGTTGTCATTGTAGGAGTGGACACGTTATTTGCAGAGCGCATAACCTAAGCTACACTTGTGAGAAAAAAGTTATGGTCAATTTTATTTCCATTTACGTGTTGTCAATTTACTCATTGTCTTTTGTTAGGAGCACTCCTGTCAATCTTGAGTAAGAACACACACTTGATTACGCATAGAACAAGGCCTATAATGTATACCTATAAATGTGCCCATTTGAGGATCTGATACTATTTCTGATTGTCTTAACTCACCATCACTGTGGAGCTTCTCAGAGTAATTCTTTCTTCGCCTCAAACAGTACATAAACTAAGTATATTGTTACATCCAATGAGAATGACAATATTTCCTGAACGTAGCCTATTCGAAAAATCTTTCCAGCTTTCTCCCTTTCGATAACCACTCAGCATAAAGGGGGGGGGGGGGTCTGGTCGGGTGGAAACTTCATAAATTAGGCCTACCTGATTACTTCTTATCCCTTGCGCAAATAGCCTACAGCTGTATCTGTCTGTCCGGAGCTCACTGACTCTGGAAGCTCTGAGGGCCTAGAATATTTAATAGAATGTTGCAAGTTTGCTAGCATGAGCTTTAGGCTGATCAAGTTAATAGTTGATACAACGTTTCCAGTTCCTTGCAGACAGGCCATGCGTAGCCAATGTGATTCATAGGATATTTATTTTTAATCAGGATATGTTCTACCTGTGGGCTGTAATATTATTATTTGTTGGCTTTATATAGGCTATTTGTACATATTGGCAATGGCAACAGAAGTTACTTTTAGATTTGTATCATTTTCATTTAGATAGAGGTTTGATTAACCACAACATTGATTTTGTGTGTATTGTTGGATTGTTAGATACTTTGTTAGATAATACTGCACTGTTGGAGCTAGGAACACAAGTATTTCGCTACACCCGCAATAACATCTGCTAAATATGTGTATGTGACCAATACAATTTGATTTGAGATATGAAGACCTTATTATAAATGAAATGAAACTGTTCCACGAAAATGTGCATATGAAAATCCTAACTTGCACGCAGATCAGTAGGAATGTTACGATAACTTGGCACTCCAAATGGAAAAGGTTGCCGACCGCTGGTGTAACCTATTACCGGCAACTTCAGGACCTTAAAAGCAGAATATGCAAAGGCCAGCAGCAGCAGGCAGCAAGAGGAGGAGGGTGGAGAGCAGGTTAGGCTACCGTATATTGATCTCTGGCTCCCTTTGTGTGTCTTCATTTTTAATCGCAGTGCTTAAAGCATCAGACAAGCTCAATAGCCTACATATAGTTGATTTTATACAAACATAGGGTGTGTCTATAAATAGAAAAATAAACGTCTTAAAATTTCGACCAATCGATTGGTTGAAAGAACAGACAACTTTTTTTTCGGAGATAGCTCTACAAGCCTTGGTGTCAGGCTCACCTTCTCCTTCATCTTCTCGATCTTCCTGACGGAGCTGCGTCTCTGGGGCCGGTCCTCGTGGCGCAGCAGGTTGACATTGAGGTCTCCAGACTTACTGAACTGCTTCTCCTCCTGCTTCTCAGCATCCTTCAGCTTGCTCTCGGCGCTGATACTCTCCGTGTGGTACATGTGGTAGGTCTTCATAACCTGGAAGAGCAGGAGCAGCACAGAGGAAGGATGAGGAAGTTGCAACAATAACTGGACATAGGATTCATAGAAAACTTCACAACAGCAGACAGAGCGAGCAAATGGGTGATCTGAGGTGACAGCTAGTTTGAAAAGTTTCATTACAATCTGTGCCCAAACTAACAAAAAAACATATTACGTCTTTTGAACCCTTTCCCTTTGAAATAATGACTTGCAGTGAGACTGGGTCTGTTTCATAAAATACTGCATGAGGGGCTTGTGTTTCATCCAATGTGGCAGGTGCTCACCCAGCGACAAGGACAGGGAACAGGATCACATCAGTATTCTTATCAGGACCACAGCTGGCCATGAATATGCATAACAGGGCCAGGCAAAGCACAGGACATCACAGCTCCTTTATCTCACATCCACAGACCAGTCTGCATCCAGGGATCCAACGACTTGATGAGAAACTGCATGATATACTCTCTTCAACTTTTACACATATGGAAACTGTTATTTGCTCCTTTGTTGGCCTAAGCTCAGTGAGCTGAGCATACGCGCGCACACACACACACACACACACACACACACACACACACACACACACACACACACACACACACACACACACAGTCAGTTGATGAGTTTTCAATGGTGGGCTGATTGAATCAGGGGGCCCAGGGCTGTGTGTGGTAATACAGCTCATCTCATCTGGGCCAGACTTGACACATCCACACCCCCTCTCCACCCCCCTTCTCCTCCTGGATATGGGTTTGTAAATCAGGATAAACTGTTCATCACCTAATGGTTGTTCATTTCATGCCATTTGTGTGGCATAATGACACCATTGTGCTCTCTGCCTTTCCCCTCCCTACTGTGATCTCTGCAGTCAGACACTCAATATTCCCTAGTCACAAATCAAAATAAATAACTAGAATGGATGGGATGTACAGTATAGCCCTTTCCACCAAAAACACTGGTAATACAACTTGTCTAATTGAATACTTAGACTAATCTTAAATCTGTTTGTTAAAAGGGCAGTGCACTTAAAAATGTGATTTTACATGTTTTAGAATAATACAGGATGGGATAATACTGTGAAATTGTGAAAATTATGATAATACAATTTTAGTGTAAGAGCTGTTTGTAAAGACTGCCTGAAATTTCAGCTAGTTTTGCATAGGTGGAGTTTTGGCCGGCCTGGCGACATCACCAGGCGGTATAAGTTAATTGACCAATAATAAAAAGAGTTTCAAACCTCTGCCAATAAGAGCTAGTTTTCAGGTTACATATCCCTCCCATTAGGCTAAACTAATTAGGTCCCGCTCTCAGACCACTCCCAGACAGTCCTAGCTAAATTATTGTGCTGGCAATTGTGCCTCTTCACAACTGTGTGGGTGTGTCTGGAGGAGGCCCATCAGGAAGTACAGGATCCAATTGCAGAGGGAGGCGTTCGGTCCCAGGGTCCTGAGATTGGTGATGAGCTTGGACTATGGTGTTGAATGCTGAGCTGTAGTCAGTAAACAGCATTCTTATATAGGTATTCCTTTTGTCCAGGTGGGTATCATCTGTGGATCTGTTGGGGCGGTATGCGAATCGGAGTGGGTCCAGGGTGTCGGTGTTGATGTGAGCCATGACCAGCCTTTAAAAGCATTTCATGGCTACAGATGTGATTGCTATGGGCGATAGTCATTTAGGCAGGTTACCTTGGCATTCTTGGGCACGGGGACTATGGTGGTCTGCTTGAAACATGTTGGTATTACAGACCGTTCAGGGATAGGTTGAAAATGTCAGTGAAAACACTTGCCAGCTGGTCAGCGCATGCTCTGAGTACACATCCTGGTATTCGGTCTGGCCTCGCGGCCTTGTGAATGTAAACCTGTTTAAAGGTATTTCTCACATTGGCTATGAAAAGCAAAATCACACAGTCGTCTGGAACAGCTGGTTCAACATGCATGATTCAGTGTTGCTTGCCTCGAAGTGAGCACAAGTGAGCTGGTCTGGTGGGCTTGCGTTGCTGTGCAGCTCGCGGCTGCGTTTACCTTTTTTAATCCATGATAGTTAGCAAGCCCTGCCACATCTGTCAAGTGTCAGAACTGACATAGTAGGATTCGATCTTAGTCCTGTATTGATGCTTTGCCTGTTTGATGGCTAGTTGGAGGTCATAGCGGGATTTATTATAAGCGTCCGGATTATTGTCCCACTCCTTGAAATCAGCAGCTCAAGCCTATAGATCACTGCAGATGTTGCCTGTAGTTTATGGCCTCTGGTTGGGGTATGTACGTACGGTCACTGTGGGGACAAGATCATCGACGCAATTATTAATGAAGCCGGTGACTGATGTGGTACACTCCTCAATGTTATCATATGAATCCCGGAACATATTCCAGTCTGTGCTAGCTAAACAGTCCTGTAGCTTAGTATCCGCTTTATCGGACCACTTCCGTATTGAGCGCAGTACTGGTACTTCCTTTTTGAGTTTTTGCTTGTAAGCAGAAAGCAGAAGGATAGAGTTATGGTCTGATTTGTCAATGGGAGGGAGAGAAGGGGCCTTGTACATGTGATTTAAAGTTTTGTCGCCTCTAGTTGCACAGGTGACATGCTGGTAAAAATGAGGAAAAACATTTTCTTGTTTGTTTATGGCCCTATACAACTAATTGAGTGTGGTCTTGGTGCCTTCATCGGGATATGACGGTAAATAGACAGCTACAAAAAATATAGATGACAACTCTTGGTAAATAGTAGCTTATCATGAGGTAACTTGAGACTTCCTTAACATTAGAAATCGCGCACCAGCTTTTGTTAACAAAGAGATACACCCCTCCTCCCTTCATCTTACCCGAGTCTGCCATCCAGTCTTGGTTATACATAGAAAAACCAGCAAGATGTATATTATCCATGTTCTCGTTCTGCCACGACTCTGAGAATCATTGGATATTACAGTTTTCCAGGTCCCGTTAATAGGATAATCTCGAACAGAGCTCATCCAGTTTGTTCTCCAGTGACTGCATGTTCGCCAAAAGAACTGAGTGCAATGGTCGTCTACTTGCTCGTCAACATAGTCACGTCAGGATGCTGACTCTCCTGCTTCTCTTTCTCCACCACCTCCTCTTTCGAGTCCCGGGAATTAGGGCCTGGTCCGGAGTAAGTAGAACGTCCAGAGCTGCTGACTCGTTTAAGTAGATATTTTCATCCAAATCAAGGTTTGTAATGGCTGTTCTGATGTCCAGAAGCTGTTTCCAGTCAAAGGAAATTATACTGTAAAAAATCACAACATAGCAGACTTGGACAGGAGCCCGTAAGACGGCTACTATCCGCTGCAGCGTCATCTGTAAGGTGTCAAGCATGTAATGCAGCTCTCCCACTGTTCTGTGCTGTCTGTCTGTCTGAGGGTTAGACCCACTCTGCTGTCTGTCTGTCTGTCTGTCTGAGGGTTAGACCCACCATTCTATGCTGTCTCTCTGTCTGTGGGTTAGACCCACTCTGCTGTCTGTCTCTGTGGGTTAGACCCACTCTGCTGTCTGTCTATGTGGGTTAGACCCACTCTGCTGTCTGTCTGTCTGTCTGTCTGTCTGTCTGTCTGTCTGTCTGTCTGTCTGTCTGTCTGTCTGTCTGTCTGTCTGTGAGGGTTAGACCCACTCTGCTGTCTGTCACTCTGTCTGTCTGAGGGTAAGACCCACTGTTATGTGGTCTGGCCTCAGGAGGTCTTAGCAGTTCATTCAGCAGCCTTGTAAAGTACAGCACAGATGTGTGCAGCGTCTTAAAATGCCTCCTATGCGTGTAACTCGGCAGTGAGCGAGATCCAGTGCTATAACTAGATGTTAGACAGACAGAGAGCCTAACATTAACGCTAGCTGGTTCTCTTCCTGTAGTTAATGCTCACTTTGTATAGTATCCTCTGACCGGATGTTATGACTCCTTTTAATCTGGAAAAAGAAGGTTATAAGAACATCACAGGGTTAATGGGTTGGGTTTATGTCAACTCACACACAGACAGAATCTCTACTATTTCCAGTTGACTGCTACTGTATGATAGTAAGGTTTCTTAGTCAGAATAACAGCTTATTTTTATCATCCAGCCAGTCAATGCTTTCATCAACAGAGCTCCACTGCACAAGGCGCTACAAGTCTTAGGAGAGTAAAAAATGACAAAGATCTGAAAGGCAAACACTTCAAAGAAAAAACGCAAAGCAAAAACAAACTCTTGTCTATTCTGGTATATGACAGAGTACACAGTAGAAAGAAGTCACTTCAGTGTTTGGGGAAACTAGGGCTAGCAGTGTGCATCTCCCTAGGCTGGCAACCCATTTCTCCAACAGCGGGAAAAGAAAACAGGGTCTCCAGGCAACTTCGAGCAGCACAACTAAAAGACCAGCAGCTGAAGACAGAATGTAATTTGCAGGAACATTGAGGTGAGGCAGGGTCTACCTTCTGGGAGGTGTGTGTATGTGGTTACTGTCTCCACTCAAACAATAGCCTGAGGCTGTTCTGTTTCTGCACTGATGAAAGCTACAATTAACATATTTCATTGTGGAAATACAGACAGACGTGACTTCCACTTAAAGTGAACCGTGGTTGCAGCATTGATCTCAGTGCAAGAGGCATCACTGCAGTCCCTGGTTCGAAGCCAGGCTGCATCACATCCGGACGTGAATGGGAGTCCCATAAGGCGGAGCACAAGTGGCCCAGCGTCGTTCGGGTTTGGCCGTCATTGTAAATAAGAATTTGTTCTTAACTGACTAGTTAAATGAAGGTTACATTTAATTATATGCCACTCTGATATTTGATTCTGTGTTCTATAAGCCTGTGTATTAAAACCAAATTGGTTTCCTCTAGTTTGTCAATTGGAAAAATATGAACGTGTTATCTCAAGAGACCTGTCACAATAAACATGGCCATTATGGCTAACACAATTACCATGACAGTCAGAGGAGCACCCCGGAATGAAACTGGAGAGAGATGGAAAAACCACACCTGTTGTAAGTCACTGCACTGGGACGGTCTGTATCAGACTGTACTGCCCATCTCAGACCCAGGGTGGAAACAGAGAGCAGAACATCTCCATCATTTCCATAATGTATTGTAACAAACGTACCACCAGGGCGGCGTGCTGCTGCATTCATTAAACAAATAGCCTCTAGTGTGGCAGAGTTTAATAACAAATTAACCAAAAACACTGCAGCATGACGTTTTGCTCCTGTACTGTCTGGTTAATTAAAAAAACTTTACAAATATATATGTTGTTTAAATGGATCAGAGCTGCCAGGTGAATAATTGACTCTGTGATCCAATGAAGAAATTGCTGTTTTTTGCTCTCATTTCTCATTTCAGATTCACTACATATAATTCAAGCCACAGGCATCAAGCCTCACGCCCTCAAATCAATAGCTGTCTCAGTAGCACCAGCAGCAGATACTTAAAATAATGTTTGAACAATGGCTTTAGCCAAACACTCTTAAATCTCTAGACTGTGTTAGTGAATGTGACATATTCAACCAATCCCTATCCCAGTCTGCTGTCCCCACATGCTTCAAGATGGCCACCATTGTTCCTTTTCCCAAGAAAGCTAAGGTAACTGAACTAAATGACTATTGCTCCGTAGCACTCACTTCTTTCATCATGAAGTGCTTTGAGAGGCTAGTCAAGGATCATATCACCTCCATCCTCCCTATCACCCTAGATCTACTCCAATTTGCTTACCGCCCAAATAGGTCAACAGACGATGTAATCGCCATCACACTGCACACTGCCCTATCCCATCTGGACAAGAGGAATACCTATGTAAGAATGCTGTTCATTGACTACAGCTCAGCATTCAACACCATAGTACCCTCCAAACTCATCAATAAGCTTGAGACCCTTGGGCTCGACCCCGCCCTGTGCAACTGGGTCCTGGACTTTCTGTACGGGCCGCCCCAGGTGGTGAAGTTAGGAAAAAACATCGCCCCTCCGCTGATCCTCAACACTGGGGCCCCACAAGTGCATTCTCAGCCCCTTCCTGTACTCCGTGTTCACCCACGACTGCGTGGCCATGTACGCCTCCAATTCAAATCATCAAGTTTGCAGACAACACTACAGTGGTAGGCTTGATTACCAACAATGACGAGACAGCCTACAGGGAGGAGGTGAGGGCCCTCGGAATGTGGTGTCAGGAAAATAACCTCTCACTCAATGTCAGCAAAACAAAAGAGATGATCGTGGACTTCAGGAAACAGCAAAGGGAGCACCCCACCTATCCACATTGACGGGAAAGCAGTGGAGAAGGTGGAAAGTTTTAAGTTCCTCGGAGTACATATCACCGACAAACTGAAATGGTCCAGCCACACAGACATTGTGGTGAAGAAGGCGTAACAGCGCCTCTTCAATGTCAGGAGGCTGAAAAAATGTGGCTGGTCACCGAAAACCCTGACTAACTTTTACAGGTGCACAATTGAGAGCATCCTGTCAGGCTGTATCACTGCCTGGTAAGGCAACTGCACCGCCCACAACCGCAGGGCTCTCCAGAGGGTGGTGCGGTCTGCACAACGCATCACTGGGGGCAAACTACCTGCCCTCCAGGACACCTACAACACCCAATGTTACAGGAAGGCAAAAAAGATCATCAAGGACAATAACCACCTGAGCCACTGCCTGTTCACCCTGCTTCCATCCAGAAGGCAAGGTCAGTACAGGTGCATCAAAGTGGGGACAGAGATTGAAAAACAGCTTCTATCTCAAGGCCATCAGATTGTTAAACAGACACTACTAGCACAGAGAGGCGACTGCCTACCTACAGACTTGATATCATTGGCCACTTTAATAAATGGAACACTAGTCACTTTAATAATGCCACTTTAAGAATGTTTACATATCTCGCATTACTAATTTCATATGTATAGACACTTCAGTATCCTTCACTATCTATTCTTTACTATCTATTGCATCTTAGCCGCTCTGTCACTGCTCATCCGTATATATTATACTTATATATTCTTATCAGATTTCTTAAAAAGATTGTGAGTATTAGGTTTAGTTGTGGAATTTGATAGATATTAGGTTTTGTTGTGGAAATGTTAGATATTACCTGTTAGATACTGCTGCAATGTCGGATCTAGAAGCATAAGCATTTTGCTACACTCGCAATAACATCTGCTAACCATGTGTTTGTGACCAATAACATTTGATTTGATTTTAAAGGGATTCACAAGGGATTTCTGCAATTCTACCTCTGGCAAAAATGCATTGTTGTTTGCAGTCCATAAGATCTGTCATCTGATTACCAATGAGCTAAAAGCTTCAACTGTTCCCATGTTTTTTAACTGCCATTTTATACAATGAATAAATATAACGACAGCCAAAACCACAATCATCATTATCATCAGTCTTTCGAGAAAATGTCACTGCTGTGGGTTTCTGATTCTGAATAGTTAGATGTTTGAGATGGGGCAAAAATGAAATGGGGCACCACAGGAGTCAAATGAGGCTTGAAGAAGAGAGAGACAATCATAAAACATGATCATGGCCATTCAATCTGATAGCAGCCCACATGTTTAACCAAGCCATGGCTGGCCCTAGTTGTTGAAGAGCAGGGAGAGCAGCAGAATAATTATCTGTACCCTGATGCATTTGGACTCCTCTGGCTGTGACCTTGAAATGCACACTGCTGCTGGAGCGAGTCCCCTGGGCCGTACCGTGAACAGGGTAGGGTTTAGGACACCAGCTGCTTAAGAGGAAAAACAATCTCTGTCTCATTCATAAACCTGGTGGGGAAAGCCTGGCAGACTCGAGGGAAGATAGAGGTGCTACTGATGGCGCCGTGAGCTCTCATATCCTTGCCCTTAATGTGTACGGGGGGGTTAGGAAATGTGCAGGGTGAGAGTGGGTCAGTTAGTGTAGACTAGAGGCAGTAATTTGAGATTTGATTCAGTCAATAAAATATAGTCTGCAGTGGAGAGAATGCATGAGTTTGTTAAATGTAACATACCACATTTAGACAGATACTAAGTGACTTGGTATAAAAAAAACAGCATACATCATTATTATGCAGTCCTATATTTTGGTTAAGGCTTCACTTGGTAAATGGTATAAAGAGGTCTGTCTTTGGTCCTTTGGCCCTGATCGTGGTTAATGATCTTTCTCTTCCTCTTTAAAAGTAGTTATAACCTCTATTCTAACTCTCTATAACCCCTTTTGACTGTGTCATGGTGGACAGATGGCCCAATCAGAGAGAGAGATGGCATCTGTGCCAGCCCTGTCCTTTGATAGCCTGTCACTCATGACATCAGATGAATAAGTCATCGAAGTCTGCTCTCCTTGGGGGAGCAAGAGGACAGCTGAAGTTGCCTGGAGCTTCTCCAGACATAGGCACAGTGTCTCCTTGAGTATGAGCTTCACGACGCGACAGGGGGGCATAAGCACAGTGTCACAGTGTGCCCTTGATTTCTCCCTGGTCACAAAGGAAAGTTTACAGAGGAGTAAATAAGGCATAGAGAGAAGCCCTGACGGACACATAGATACAGTAGACCCGATGGTTGAGCGAGGGGTGTTTTGCATTCCTGTTACTGTGGGCACAGCCACTGGCACCAGAACAATATCGCAATGTGGAAGTGATTTGAGCTGCAGCCTGCAACTGGCCCACTTGGAGAGAAATGCAACATTTCATTCCATCATCATAACAATCACCCACCTCCTCCTCCCCATCATCCTGTACATCTGAGATCAACACTGCAGTTTGGAGAGAGACAGAGAGAGAGAGAGAGAGAGAGAGAGAGAGAGAGAGAGAGAGAGAGAGAGAGAGAGAGAGAGAGAGAGAGAGAGAGAGAGAGAGAGAGAGAGAGAGAGAGAGAGAGAGAGAGAGAGAGAGAGAGAGAGAGAGAGAGAGGGAGAGGGAGAGGGAGAGGGAGAGGGAGAGGGAGAGGGAGAGGGAGAGAGAGGAGCGCTAGCCTCATCACATTGCTCTCAGTATAGGCCTTGATAGTGGCTGTGTCTGGATGAAGGGGTGCAACAAGAGGAGAGAAGGAATCGATTCTGACAGGGGAAAAGAAGATGGGTTTTGTTGTACTCACAGTGTAGAGTTCGTTTGTCACTTTTACCAGCTCCTCGTGCATCTGAATCCCAATGTCCTTGCTCTGAAAAACAATGGGTTGGAAAGCAGTTAGGGCCGATGCACATCAATCAATCCAGGTGGATACAGTGCATCAACAAATAGGCAAAATAGTGATGAATATCCTGTAACAACAAACTGACAGGCAATGTTTTTCAGTGTGTTGGTGGTGATGAGATACTGTCTGGATTGGTTTAAATCTTAACAGCAGTTTAAGAAAGTGCACATACGGTACAGTGACCAACAGCATAAACATACAGAGCCTTCTGAAAGTTTTCAGACCCCTTGACTTTTTCCAAATGTTGTTACATGACAGCCTTATTCTAAAATTGATTAAAAAAATGTTTTTTTAAAACTCAGCAATCTACACACAATACCCCATAATGACGAAGCAAAAACAGGTTTTACATTTTTTTGCATAATTTATATTTATAAAAAAAAATGGAAATACCTTATTTACATACGTATTTAGACCCTTTGCTATGAGACTCGAAATGGAGCTCAGGTGCATCCTGTTTCCATTGATCATCCTTGAGATGTTTCTACAACTTGTTTGGAGTTCACTTGTGGTAAATTCAATTGATTGGACATGATTTGGAAAGACACACAGGTCACACAGGTCCCACAGTTGAAAGTGCATGTCAGAGCAAAGTCCAAGAGGTCGAAGGAATTGTCCGTAAAGCTCCGAGACAGGCACAGATCTGGGGAAGGGTACCCAAAATATTCCTGCAGCATTGAAGGTCCCCAAGAACACAGTGGTCTCCGTCATTCTTAAATGGATTAGTTTGGAACCGCCATGTCTCTTCCTAGAGCTGGCCGGCCCGGCTAAACTGAGCAATTGGGGGAGAAGGGCCTTGGTCAAGGAGGTGACAAAGAACCCGATGGTCACTCTGATAGAGCTCTAGAGTTCCTCTGTGGAGATGGGAGAACCTTCCAGAAGGATAACCATCTCTGCAGCACTCCACCAATCAGGGCCCTTAAGGTGGCCAGACGAAAACCACTCCTCAGTAAAAAGCACATGACAGCCCACTTTGTGTGTTTGCCAGAAGGCACCTAAAGACTCTCAGACCATGATAAACAAGAGTCTCTGGTCTGATGAAACCAATATTGAACTCTTTGGCCTGAATGCCAAGCGTCACGTTTGGAGGAAACCTGGCATCATCCCTACAGTGAAGCATGGTGGTGGCAGAATGCTCTGGGGATGTTTTTCAGCGGCAGGGACTGGAAGACTAGTCAGGATCGAGGCAAAGATGAATGGAGCAAAGTACAGAGAGATCCTTGATTAAAAAAACTGCTCCAGAGCGCTCAGAACCTCCGACTAGGGCGAAGGTTCACCTTCCAACAGGACAACAACCCTAAGCACACAGCCAAGACAAAGCAGGAGTGGCTTCGGGACAAGCCTCTCAATGTCCTTGAGTGTCCCAGTCAGAGCCCGGACTTGATCCTGATCAATAGCTGTGCAGCAACGCTCACCATCCAACCTGGCAAAGCTTGAGAGGATCTGTAGAGAAGAATGGGAGAAACTCCCCAAATGCAGGTATGCCAAGTTTGTAGCATCATACCCAAGAAGACTCGAGGCTGTAATCACTGCCAAAGGTGCTTCAACATAGTACTGAGTAAAGTGTCTGAATGCTTATGTTAAATGCAATATTTCAGTTTTTAGTTTTTAATAAATTAGCAAAAATGTATAAAAACATGTTTTGGATTTGTCATTATGGGGTATTGTGTGTAGAAAAAAACATTTAATACATTTTAGAATAAGGCTGTAATGTAACAAAATGTGGAAAAGGTCAAGGGGTCAGAATACTTTCCAAAGGAACTGTACATGTGATGGATGGACAGAAACATACATTACTCTAAAAGAGAGACTGCCTGCCAGACCAGCCAGTGGAACACAATCAACCCCTAGACTAGTGAATGGACTTCCCATCTGGCCTCTCTCCCTCTATGTCTGAAGAGGGCTGGAGTATGTGTGGTTTCATATTCCACCCCGCGCTGCCGTTTCCTGTGATTATTACACGTGGGCTATGTTTAGCTACAGATGATGCGCTGCTGACTGTTAAAGCTGCTGTTTAGTTGTGGTGCTTGGTGGGTAAATGTCACATCCCTCTCCTTCTAACCTGCCACCTCTGATCTGCACCGAATGCATTGGGACAACACCCTCTCAAAACGGCTGAACCATCAACATCAGCATTTATAGTGTTTACCACATTACTAGCCTATATGATGTGGTGAAACACAATCATGCAGTTAATGGATGTCTTTGTAAAATGGCGCCAGAGAGGAAGGCTGACCTTCTACGTGTCCTCAACCGATTGTGTTTTTTTGTTTGTTTATTTGCGTTGTTTGTAACAATTTTTTAAACTTATTTTGTACATAATGTTTCCACTACCGTCTCTTACTCACCACGGACTGGCAGAATCTTTTTTTTTCCTTTAACAAGTCTGACACGAATTATATACTGGAACAGGCCCAGATCCCCGTGAATTGCGTGAAGAGGGAGAGAAAAAGGGGCCAGAGGGCGGGCTGCCTTCTGAGAATTCATACGCGATCAAATAAACCCCCACTTCCTTCCATTCTGCTAGCAAACGTGCAATCTTTGGAGAATAAATCGATGACCTACGCGGAAGATTAAACTACCAACGGGGCATTCAAAACTGTAATATCTTGTGCTTCACGGAGTCGTGGTTGAACGACGACACTATCAACATACAGCTGGCTGGTGATACGCTGTACCAGCAGGATAGAACAGAGGGGTCTGGTAAGACAAGGGGTGGCGGACTATGTATTTTTGCAAATAACAGCTGGTACACGATATCTAAGGAAGTCTCGAGCTATTGTTCGTCTGAGGTAGAGCATCTCATGATAAGCTGTAGACCACACCATCTACCTAGAGAGTATTCATCTGTATTTTTCGTAGCTGTTTACATACCACCACAGACTGAGGCTGGCAGTAAGACAGCATTGAATGAGCTGAATTCCGCCATAAGCAAACAAGAAAACGCTCACCGAGAGGCGGCGCTCCTAGAAGCCGGGGACGTTAATGCAGGGAAACTTAAATCCGTTTCACCAAATTTCTATCAGCACGTTAAATGTGCAACCAGAGGGAAAATAACTCTGGACCACCTATATATACTCCACACACAGAGACGCATACAAAGCTCTCTCTCGCCCTCCATTTGGCAAATCTGACCATAATTCTATCCTCCTGATTCCTGCTTACAAGCAAAAATTAAAGCAGGAAGCACCAGTGACGAGATCAATAAAAAACTTGTCAGATAAAGCAGATGCTAAGCTACAGGACTGTTTTGCTAGCACAGACTGGAATATTTTCCGGGATTCCGCCGATGGCATTGAGGAGTACACCACATCACTCATTGGCTTCATCAATAAGTGCATCGATGACGTCGTCCCTACAGTGACCGTACGTACATACCCCAACCAGAAGCCATGGATTACAGGCAACATCCGACACTGAGCTAAAGGCTAGAGCTGACGCTTTCAAGGAGCGGGACTCTAACCCGGAATCTTATAAAAAATGCCGCTATGTTATCTGACGAACCATCAAACAGGCAAAGCATCAATACTGGAATAAGATCGAATCGTACTACACCGGCTCCAACGCTCGTCGGATGTGTCAGGGCTTGCAAACCATTACAGACTACAAAGGGAAGCACAGCTGAGAGCTGCCCAGTGACACGAGCCTACCAGATGAACTAAACTACTTCTATGCTCGCTTCGAGGCAAATAACACTGAAACATGCATGAGAGCACCAACTGTTCCGCAGCCGATGTGAGTAAGACCTTTAAACAGGTCAACACTCACAAGAAAGCAAGGCCAGACGAATTACCAGGATGTGTACTCCGAGCATGCGCAGACCAACGGGCAAGTGTCTTCACTGACATTTTCAACCTCTCCCTGTCTGAGAATACCAACATGTTTTAAGCAGACCACCATAGTGCCTGTGCCCAAGAACACTAAGGTAACCTGCCTAAATGACTACTGATCCGTAGCACTCACGTCTGTAGCCATGAAGTGCTTTGAAAGGCTGGTCATGGCTCACATCAACACCATTATGCCAGAAACCCTAGACCCATTCTCAATTTGCATACTGCCCCAACAGATCCACAGAAGATGCAATCTCTATTGCACCCCACACTGCCCTTTCCCACCTGGACAAAAATAACACCTATGTGAGAATGCTATTCATTGACTACAGCTCAGCGTTCAACACCACAGTGCCCTCAAAGCTCATCAATAAGCTAAGGGCCCTTGGACTAAACACCTCCCTCTGCAACTGGATCCTGGACTGACGGGCCGCCCCAAGGTGGTAAGGGTAGGTAATAACACGTGCACTATGCTGATCCTCAACACAGAAGTCCCTTGGGTGCGTGCTCAGTCCCCTCCTGTACTCCCTGTTCACTCATGACTGCACGGCCAGGAACGACTCCAACACCATCATTAAGTTTGCCGATGACACAACAGTGGTAGGCGTGATCACCGACAACGACGAGAGCCTATAGGGAGGAGGTCAGAGACTTGGCCGTGTGGTGCCAGGACAACAACCTATCCCTCAATGTGACCAGGACAAAGGAGATGATTGTGGACTACAGGAAAAAGAGGACAGAGCACGTCCCCATTCTCATCGACGGGGCTGCAGTGGAGAAGGTTGAGAGCTTCCACATCACCAACAAACTAACATGGTCCAAGCAAACCTATTCCCATTCAGGAGACTGAAAATATTTGGCATGGGTCCTTAGATTCTCAAAAGGTTCTTCAAAAGGTGCACCATCGAGAGCATCCTGACTGGTTGCATCACTGCCTGGTTTGGCAACTGCTCGGCCTCCGACCGCAAGGCACTACAGAGGTAGTGCGAACGGCTCAGTACATCACTGGGGCCAAGCTTCCTGCCATCCAGGACCTCTATACCAAGAGGTGTCAGAGGAAGGCCCTAAAAATTGGCAAAGACTCCAGCCACCCTAGTCGTAGACTGTTCTCTCTGCTACTGCACGGCAAGCAGGACCGGAGCGCCAATTCTGGATCAAAGAGGTTTCTAAACAGCTTCTACCCCCAAGCCATAAGACTCCTGAACATCTAATCAAATGGCTACCCAGACTATTTGCATTGCCCCCCCCCCCCTCCCCCTCTTTTAAACCGCTGCTACTCTTTGTTGTTATCATCTATGCATAGTCACTTTAATAACTCTACCTACATGTACATATTACCTCAACTAACCGGTGCCCCCACACATTGACTCTGTACCGGTACCCCCCTGTATATAGTCTCGCTATTGTTATTTAACTGCAGCGCTTTAATTACTTGTTACTTTTATTTCTTATTCTTATCCATATTTTTTTCAACTGCATTGTTGGTTATGGCCTCGTAAGTAAGCATTTCACTGTAAGGTCTACACCTGTTGTACTCGGCGTATGTGACTAATACAATTTGATTTAAATTATTAAGTAGATAACATCAGTAATGACTCAAGCTGAGAAAAGACACAATCCGCCGTTTCATCTTTTTCCTGTTGTCAACTAATATCCAGATTGTCATTTTGTCATGTCATGTACAGTGTTGTTTTTCAAAAGGAGCCTTGAGAAAGAAGCTGTAACTGATGGAATCTTGACTTGTCAGTGACATTCAGTTTTCCTATCAGCCTTCAAGATGGAGGAGGACTATAAGTAATGTGTTTTATAGAGGACAAATATACTGCAGCACTTACACCCATCCCACACAACCTATCTAGTGATGACGAGTGTGGGGAACACACCTGGTATTGTGGGAGCTCAGTGAGAGAAAGTAATTGCTAGCATGGCGGTACATGCCACAGAAAACAAACTGTTCTTAGATTGAGGCTACAGGGGCATGTGAATCTACCCACATCACACATTACTGTGTTTTCACAGAAAATCAAGTAGGCACAAAGGATATAACACCTTTAATTACTTCACAGAAGTACGACTCTGACTAACCTTCTCAGGAAAGTTTTTTTCTAGAGCACATACCTTGAGTATTTAATCTCAAACTCTAACTCATTGTTAACAGTATCTTTAATACTACCCACACACACATAAAGGATGTTTCACACTCCCACAGTGTACCCATAGCCTCCGCTGTCTAAGACTCCATACTGTTCCAGGCCCTAGCTCTATAGGTATACTAAATCTGATATATGGTCCCTATGCCTCCATGTCTGCTAGGATTTATGGTTCTGCCTGCTATGGTGGCCCTCCCTGTACATAAATCATATGGAGGGTAAAACTGTGGGATCGATAGAGCCAGCAGCACTGCTACACTCTGACTCTACAGCGCAGAGCCAAGCACCAGGGCTAATCTCTAAACATGCGAGCACACACACACACACACGCACACACGCACGCACACACACATATGCACACACGAACAGAGAGAGAGAGAGAGAGACAGGTAGATGCAAGTAAGCTTGCCTGAAGGCAGACACACACCCTTTTCATAATTGACCACACATCATCTATTTTTGTATGGGTTATGCCAACCAGGTTGAAGTTATAACCATCAAAACCAAGCCCTAACATACGCAGGCTGATGAGTCACAATTGAAATGAGCAATCAATCATGTAGGGAGGGGCTCATAGCAAAAGGAGGAGGCGCCAGCTGAGGTAGAATTTTCTGAGCTTTCTTTGATTGGACAATGTTTGTGCGTCCCTCTGTGGTCCGCCCTTTAAACTATACTGAGCAAAGATAGCGAGCCAGAGAGAGTGAGAGAGAGAGAGGCAAATTGTTATTTTATTTTACCTTCATCATCAAAACTCCCAAGGAGGACAGGAAATATGTCATGTTAAATCAGATATGAAAGTGCCTTGGCCTGAACATGATAAGTGGGAAGTTCTTTTTGTGAGAAATATGTGAAAGCCTCCTGGCACCTGGTGAATGGCATTTGTATGCATGGGTGGCTCTGATGTCAGACATACTGCAGAGAGAGAATGTACTGCAGAGGCACTGAGGGAGCAGAGCAGAGAGTGGACAAGTAAGAATATGGATGTGTCAAGTCAGATAGCGCTGGCCTAAAACTGCTCTGGCTGTCGAGACAAAAATAATACATTCATGAAATTCTCTCTATTCTCTCTAAAAATAGAGAAAAAAATTAACACAGCCGGATTGAATTGTTTGTTCTATTTTTCTTGACCGAATTTTGAACTGTGCACCCCACTGAGATCTTGCAGTTCTCGACTGAGCCATGGTTTGGCATGGGTACTTTAAACACCAATAACTACCTGAATATTGTACCTAATTACCTGTAAAAGAGTCAATTACATCTTTGTTAAACAGATTGTGAGACCTTGATACTGTTCCCACGGACGTAAGAAACCAGACATTACCATACCAGACAGGCAACCTAGACCAGTGGTTCCCAACTATTTTCTGTTACTGTACCACCAACTGAATTTTGCTCTGTCGGAGTACCCCTGAAGTACCCCCATTTTACCAGTAGGTCTATGGTCTCATAAGTCTTCTCAATAACCCCCTGTGGATAGGCCAAGTATCCCCAAGGGTCCTAGTACCCCTGGTTGGGAAGCACCGACCTAGACAATCACAGTGTTTCCCCTAGCATTTTTTTCAGCAGTGGTGACAAGTACAGCGGGGGGGGGGGGGGGGGGACATGCTAGATGTTCCCATAGACTTTCAATCATTGAGTCAACGACTATAAAAGTATGTCAGCAGAAATATATATATTTTTTCAATTACATCATATTTTTTGCAGCGGTGGCAACAATTTAGCAGCGGTTTGCCACTGTTTTGAGATATCCATATAGTCAAAATAATGTTTTTTTTTGCAGACTGTTCTGTTGCTTCTACAGCAGCAGGCGGAGGAGGGGGCGGTGTATATATGTTTGTGAGAAGGAGAGCGAGACTAAAAAGTAGCCACGATGGTTTGCGCTAGTCAGAAAAATGTATAACGTTAGATGCTGGTTTTCTTATCATCGCATGACAGTGCCTGTCTTGACTGCATCAAATCGATGTAGAGAAGATAGCTAAGCTAGCCAGCTAGCTAGCCAGATAGCTAGCTAAGTTAGCCAGCTAGCTACTAGCTAATTAAGGCTATAATATGCTGCGCTCCCCATCCTTGTGAACATATAACACCATGATTCAGAACAACAGCTTTCGTGTTGGTTGTTCGTTGTAGCCCACTCCTTCTCATTTAGCGAACTTTTAATTCCGTCATTTTTATTCCATTTTGCATTGATTAGAAATGTCTCACTTCACTTTCTAGACATGGAACCTCTGACTGTAGAGCAGATTTGATTGGTTGACAAAATCAACCAGACTCAGAGGCTACTAAACCTCCAACAGAGAACACCTAACTGAGGAGAGAAATACTACAACAAAGACCTGTTTATTTTTCCCAGAACAGATCCGGTCTAGAAAAGGCCCAGAGTTTTTCCATGGTCAGGTCAAAGGTTAGACGACATGGTCAGGAAAAACTCATTGCCCTATTTATGGAGTATTCATTTATGACTATCTGGATATCAGAAATCTTGGGCAACACCGGGTCTTTCATCATCGGGGCTGCTTGATCGACTTGTAGCCTATTCAGCTCTCTCCTCCATTCATTTACTTGACAGCTACAAAGCTAGGCAGCATATTTTTTTGACATGTTATCCATTGTCACCGCGAGGCCTGCCAGCAAGGACGTGTAGCTCCATTCATATTACCAGCCAGAGGAAAAGCTACTTGAGGGAACTTTACTGACTAACAGGAGGCTGTGTTGTTCTGTTTTCAGCCCTGACTGGTGCTCCCTAAAGCATGTGTAGCTTGTTTCCCCCATTCACATTCCTGCTGACACACACACACACACACACAGTAGTGTGTGAATGGAGGCTGGCAGCGCGGGTTGGGTCTCACCTCTAGGAAACCCTGCCAGGTGTAAACAGGGGTCTGGTGTTTGGGTTAGACCACAGTCATCTCTGCTATGTGCTGACACAGGGCCAGACGCTGCTCACACCAGCAGGGGCCCATGGGTGGTTAGGGGGCCAGGGGGTACCCAACCCTGCTCTATCTTAACCCTACTAGTGCACTACTACTCCACAGGCCACATGGAACTTATTTCTGCCCGACAGAGGTATGCAAATGCAATGTGCTGGAATACGGGACAGCTGATAATGTAGCTTCTCAAAAAACATCACTGCTCACAGTCTCAACCATCAATCTGTATACTAAAGATGGAATGTGGAAAGAATAGAGGAAAATTGGTTCCTTTCAGACTCATTTCAAAGGCTCAGGTGAAAACTGGTTTGAATGTGGTCGTAACCTTAAGCAAAAGGGCAATGAGGTCTGGTGTTATTTGTATATGAATAGGATCTTAGAGAAAGGACAATCGATATTGTCACACCCTGGCCTTAGTTATCTTTGTTTTCATTATTATTTTAGTTAGGTCAGGGTGTGACATGGGGAAGTTTGTGTGTTTTTGTATTGTCTAGGGTGTTGTATGTTTTAGGGGGTTTAGTAGAGTAGATGGTTTAGTGTTCAGTGTAGGTATCATAGGCTTTAGCTGTTTTGTGGGGAATTGTCTATGTCGATGTTCTATGTTGCATGTGTGCACTTAGTTCTTGCTTAGCTTCACGTTCGTCTGTTTGTTGTTTTGTTTCGTTTTCCTTCTTATAATAAAGAGAAGATGTATTTTTCACGCGCTGCGCCTTGGTCCTCTCTCTCTCCCTTTGACGATCGTGACAGATATCATGCCCATTACTGGTCAGCAAACAAACGATAAAAGATAGTGCTCATTTATATCTTCAACTCTGAACACATGAGCACAGGTGATAAGGAGAGGAGTAAACAGAGAGAGACAGGCAGACGGACAGAAGGATGACAGACAGACAGACCTTCTTGAAGAGGCGGATGACGTCCTCGCTGATCTGAGCGAGGCGGACGATGACATTGTTGGTGTAGATGTCGTTGAGGGTGGCGTGGTCCCTGCTTTCCCTCCTGGTCTGGTTCAGTACCAGGTACCAGCAGTTCACACTGGACAGCAGGTGCTGGTCTTTCCTGAACACAACACAGAGAGGAGGTGACGTTAGAGTGATCAGCAAAGGGTTACTGTAACATACTGTATATACCTGTGGTTTGTCTCTGCTTTCATCATTTCAATATGTCTAAGGTCTACTACCTGATTAGGGTGTCTATTCAACAGGCTCAACACATAGGCGTATAAACAGACAGAGTTGATGGTCAGAACAAATATCTGTCCCACAGCAGAAGTCTTCGACTTCACCCTAATAATTTATTTTGTGCACCAGACGGACTGAAAGATTGATGACTTGCCATTAAGTTAAGCATAGCCCATCCCTGGTGAATATGAGTGAGCAGCCTATATTGCCCAGGGTTGCACTGGGTAGACAACACACAGACAACACAACACACAGGCATTGGTGGAGTAAATAAATAGGGCTTCTGAGACTGATTCCTGTTCCTAGTAAACAATACAGCTGCTGCATGATCCCATTGTTGGCTGACTGCAGAGACTTAACCACACTGACATCACACTACGCTGTCGCTTTCTCTGCCTCTCTCTCTCCCTCACGTATTCCCCCTTTCTCTGTCACGATCGTGTACTGGAGAGAATGAGGACCAAGGCGCAGCTGGATAAGAATACATCTTCTCTTTTAATGAAACGAACGAAGATGAACATGGAACGAAAAAACACTATTACAAACAAACAAAATAACAAAACGACCGTGAAGCTACAAACGTTGTGCATAGACAGACAGGCTACAAACGTTCTGACATAGACAATTACCCACAATTAATGAGAGCCTATGGCTACCCTAAATAAGGCTCCCAATCAGAGACAACCGACATCAGCTGTCTCTAATTGGGAACTCATTCAGGTAACCATAGACTCTTCTAGATCACTCACCAACATAGACAACGCTAGACATCTACACTAAACACAAAACCATATTTTACACCCCATAACCCCTTTACCAAATAAACATCAAAAACCAACAAAACATAAACATTACCCATGTCACACCCTGACCTAACTAAAATAATAAAGAAAACAAAGAATAATAAGGCCAGGGCGTGACATAACCCCCCCCTTGAGGCGCGAACTCCGGGCGCACCATACACAGTCTAGGGGAGGGTCTGGGTGGGCTCCCCTCCACGGTGGCGGCTCCGGCTCTGGTCGTAGTCCCCTCGTCACCACAGTACCTAACCACCTCCTAGGCTTTCTCCAAACGACCCCCCTCCACATTAACCCCATTGCATTCAGGGGCAGTTCCGAACTAAGGGGCAGTACCAGGGTAAGAGGCAGTACCAGGGTCAGGGGCAGTACCAGGGTCAGGGGCAGTACCAGGGTCAGGGGCAGTACCAGGGTAAGGGGCAGCACCAGGGTAAGGGGCAGCACCAGGGTAAGGGGCAGCTCCGGACTGAGTAATGGCAGCTCCGGACTGAGGGACTGCAGCTCCTGACTGAGGGACTGCAGCTCCGGACTGAGGGACGGCCCATGGCTGGCTGACAGATCTGGCTGCTCATGGCTGGCTAACGGATCTGGCTGCTCATGGCGGGCTAACTGATCTGGCTGCTCATGGCTGGCTGACGGATCTGGCTGCTCATGGCTGGCTGACGGATCTGGCTGCTCATGGCTGGCTGACGGATCTGGCTGCTCATGGCTGGCTGACGGATCTGGCTGCTCATGGCTGGCTGACGGATCTGGCTGCTCATGGCTGGCTGACGGATCTGGCTGCTCATGGCTGGCTGACGGATCTGGCTGCTCATGGCTGGCTGACGGATCTGGCTGCTCATGGCTAGCTGACGGATCTGGCTGCTCATGGCTAGCTGACGGATCTGGCTGCTCATGGCTAGCTGACGGATCTGGCTGCTCATGGCTAACTGACGGATCTGGCTGCTCATGGCTAGCTGACGGATCTGGCTGCTCATGGCTAGCTGACGGATCTGGCTGCTCATGGCTAGCTGACGGATCTGGCTGCTCATGGCTGGCTGACTGATCTGGCTGCTCCTGTCTGGTTGGCGGCTCTGGCAGATCCTGTCTGGTTGGCGGCTCTGGCAGATCCTGTCTGGTTGGCGGCTCTGGCAGATCCTGTCTGACGGACGGCTCTAGCGGCTCCTGTCTGGCTGGCGGCTCTAGCGGCTCCTGTCTGGCGGACGGCTCAGTGGGCTCATGGCAGACGGGCGGCTTTGCAGGCTCATGGCAGACGGGCGGCTTTGCAGGCTCATTGCAGACGGATGGCTCAGATGGCGCTGGGGAGACGGATGGCTCAGATGGCGCTGGGGAGACGGATGGCTCAGATGGCGCTTGGCAGACGGGCAGTTCAGTCATTGTAGTGCAGACGGCAGACTCCTGCCGGCTGAGGCGCACTGTAGGCCTGGTGCGTGGTGCCGGGACTGGTGGCACCGGGCTGGGGACACGCATCTCAGGGCTAGTGCGGGGAGCAGCAACAGGACGCACAGGACTCTGGGGACTCACAGGAGGCTTGGTGCGTGGTTTAGACACTGGTGGTAAAGGGCTGGAGACACGCACCATATAGCTAGTGCGTGGAGGAGGCACTGGTGGTACTGGATTGGGGCGGGGAGGTGGCGCCGGAAATACCGGACCGTGCAGGCGTACTGGCTCCCTTGAACGCCGAGCCTGCCCAACCTTACCTGGTTCTATGCTCCCCGTCGCCTGAACAGTGCGGGGAGGTGGAATAACCCGCACCGGCCTATGTAGGCGAACCGGGGACACCATGCGTAAGGCTGGTGCCATGTACGCCGGTCCGAGGAGACGCACTGGTGACCAGATGCGTTGGGCCGGCTTCATGACATATGGCTCAACGCTCAGTCTAGCCCGGCCGATACGTGGAGCTGCAATGTACCGAACCGGGCTATGCACGCGTACAGGAGACACCGTGCGCTCTACTGCGTAACACGGTGTCTGCCCGTACTCTCGCTCTCCACGGTAAGTACAGGGAGTAGGCGCAGGTTTCCTACCTGACTTCGCCACACTCCCTTTAAGGCCCCCCCCAAGAAATTTTTGGGTTGTACTCACGGGCTTCCAGCCTTGTCTCCGTGCTGCCTCCTCATATCGCCTCCTCTCGGCTTTCGCTGCCTCCAGCTCTTCACGAGGGAGGCGATATTCTCCAGGTTGATCCCACGGCCCCTTACCATCCAGTATCTCCTCCCATGTCCAGAAATCCTTTATGGGTAGGTCCTGTTGCCTTGTTTTCCGCTGCTTGGTCCGATGGTGGGTAATTCTGTCACGGTCGTTTGTTGTTTTTGTTCGTTTTGTTAAAGTGTTTTGTGTCGTGTTTATTTTTCGTCATCTTTAAAAAATAAAAGAAGATGGCTTATTTTCCAAGTGCTGCGTTTTGGTCCGTCAATCCTCCACACGATCGTGACATTCTCTTTCTCTGCTTCTCTCTCTCCCTCACTTATTCCCCCTTTCTCTTTCTCTGCTTCTCTCTCTCCCTCACTTATTCCCCCTTTCTCTTTCCCTGCTTCTCTCTCTCCCTCACTTATTCCCCCTTTCTCTTTCTCTGCTTCTCTCTCTCCCTCACTTATTCCCCCTTTCTCTTTCTCTGCTTCTCTCACTCCCTCACTTATTCCCCCTTTCTCTTTCTCTGCCTCTCTCTCCCTCACTTATTCCCCCTGTCTCTTTCTCTGCTTCTCTCTCTCCCTCACTTATTCCCCCTTTCTCTTTCTCTGCCTCTCTCTCTCCCTCACTTATTCCCCCTTTCTCGTTCTCTGCTTCTCTCTCTCCCTCACTTATTCCCCCTTTCTCTTTCTCTGCTTCTCTCTCTCCCTCACTTATTCCCCCTTTCTCTTTCTCTGCTTCTCTCTCTCCCTCACTTATTCCCCCTTTCTCTTTCTCTGTTTCTCTCTCTCCCTCACTTATTCCCCCTTTCTCTTTCTCTGCCTCTCTCCATCTCTCTCTCTCTTTTATTTAATTCCCTCCTTATATATCTCTGTTCCCTTTCTGCCATCTCTCCCTCCCTCCCTGCCTCTCCCGCTCTCTTTCCCTCCCTCTACGGCACATGTCAATCTCATTCCACGGAGGGACGAGTGTCTGCGGGTTTTTGCTCTTCCCTTGTACTTGACTGATGAATTAAGGTCACTAATTAGTAAAGAACTCCCCTCACCTGGTTGTCTAGGTCTTAATTGAAAGGAAAAAACAAAAATCTGCAGACACTAGGCCTTCCATGGAATGAGTTTGACTCCCCTGCTCTACAGTGATGGCGCTAGCCTAGAACAGACGCCATTAGTTTCTCCTCGCAGCGCTCCAGTTTGACACAGCATTGATTGCTTAAATCCTTAACGCTGGTTACCATAATGACCCTGAGAGGCATGGGCTCTGACTGAAGCGTAATCAGCTTTCACTACATCCCCCTCCAGTGTATGTTCACACACACACACACGTGCACTCATACACAGTCACACACAAACACAATGCCCCCCCCCCCCCCACACACACTGATAGCAGCAGAGGGTTTCACTGAGCCGTGGTGAAAACTGCACATGTACTTACTGCAAAGAAAAATGGTGAGCACTAACATCAAAGGCTCCCCTCTACAGAGAGCTTCCGCAATGCTAATCACCTCTAAGAAGCTGGTATCTGTCTGCTCTAGAGTGCTGCTACCATTATTCCCCCACTTACCCCCACAGCAAGACACCACAATGGACACAGCTAATATACTGTACAGCCATATGGTTCTACCACAACCATATATACATACTCTCAGACTCTGGCAAGATGCTATAGCAGGTCAACTCACCGTTTGAGGAAGGATGCTCGGTGCGACGAAGAAGTTCGACAGAAAATGGATGTGTCTAATATTATACTATGAAAGCAGGCTTTCAGACTTCTGCATTTGCTGAGACAGGTCTGATTGAGCATTCTCCAGCTGATCACAGGTTTGGAATCAAAAGGAATGGGAAAGTAATTTGAATGAGATGAGAAAATCTCCCAATTAAACCAAATTGGGATCAGTTCAATAATCAAGAGGTCACCAGTGATAATAGAATGATTAAACTGAACTTTCTGTTGCTATGGCAAAGTGATTAATTGTCTCAGAGAGACTCGATAGAGGAAACAATAGACCCGAGGGTGACTTTCTAACTACAATAGAAACTCAATGTGATGAATCATGTTTTCCTTGCCTTCTGGGATGGCCTATTTCCTGTCTCAGCACAGCCCTCATTCCGTAACATTTCCGGTTGAGTGAACTATCTGGCTGTTAGAGTCGTAGCTCCTCGCTGTGTAATTGGTGTTTGTGGATGAGAGGCCTAGAGACCAGGCACCTCTATCCTCTCCTAATCCCTTAGAGTGGCCAGAGATGCTTAATCCCCTCCTTAAACACAACCAGGCTCTCTCTCTCACACACACACACACACACACACACACACACACACACACACACACACACACACACACACACACACACACACACACACACACACACACACACACACACACACACACACACCCTAGTCATCCAAGCAACAAGAGTCCATTCACAAGGCTCTCTGTCAATAGTACTGTACTCCTCTTCCCAATGGTTTGGCAAAAACGCTGAGCAGGCATCGCCAAACTATAATCCCTGATAAAATATTAATCTGCTCGTAAAATCACTTATTTTCCCTGAATATTAAAATAAAGTCAGTTGTTTACCGTGACAGGAGCTCAGGGCGACAGACAGACAGACAGACAGACAGACAGACAGACGGACGGACGGAGACAGACGGAGACAGACGGAGACAGACAGACAGACAGACAGACGGAGACAGACGGAGACAGACAGACAGACGGGGAGAGACAGACAGACAGACAGATGGAGACAGACAGACAGACGGAGAGAGATGGGGAGGGAGGGAGCTCCAATGCTCTGTGACAAAGCAGCCTATTTATTGTGACATTCAATGCAGCACTGAAACTGCCAACGCTGCAAAAACCCACCCACCCACACCACGAGACCATAACTATAAGCAGAGCCTCCGAAAAGAGACATCTGAGAATCTGGCCAGGCCCGTCACTGTTTCTCTGGGCTGTGGGTTAAACCCTTTTCCTGGGGGAAGAGACAAAAGGACACAGGCTCTCTTCTCCCCAGCTGCCTTCCTCATTTCACAGGAACTTGGAGCAAAAAGGCAAGCAATTAGGCTTGTGTGGCTGCAGCAGGACACATCTCTGCTCTGGGAGAGAGAGGAAGGGAGCTGATTATTTTCACAGAGTAATAAATGCAGCCCTGGTTTATAGTAATGGAGCAGTGGGTTGTAGACCCACAGGTCACAACTAGCATTACTATAACAGTGCCTCCTTATCAGACAGACAGTATGATCCTAAGTCAGACCTCAGTAGGCTCAGGCGGTATACCATATATTCCGTATACTAGGGTATTTGGTTTTTCAATACCATCAATATTGTCAAAACTATTTCTTTGAGGTTTTACTACACATTTTAATATTTGTAACTACTTTTTAAGTAAATACCTGCAGATAACTTGTGCAATATGTTAGAAGATTGCGTTCTTCATTCCACCTATAACATTATTTTACATTATGAAACTTACCGTAGTTCAGTCACGTGTTTGTATGTAAATAGCACAACTGGATAAAGCAGGAGCAGGTGAGTCCAGCTGTGTATTGACAGGGGTCAACAGTGTGGGTTTTATTCAATTGAGTGATCAGGGACGTGCGACTATAGTTTTCCTTAACAGAAAATACATTCGTGTAACACATTTGGCAGCAAATAGCTTCATTTTCATCAGTTAACAACAGATGTGCAACGCTATTTTGCTGTCAGCCACACAAGTAGGCTAAATGAGCAATCAATTAAAAAACAAGGTATTTTTGCCAAAACTATGCATGGACATCATATTTCTGTTTATTGTAGAAAGAATGTAGCCAGATACATTTCTTAATGTTTTTCTTAAAGTTACTCTTGCATTTTACCGTAGAAAAGTAGGATGGCTACAATGAAAAGTAGCTACACATCAGTCAGAGCGTTGTCTGCTGATAAAATGTCCTTGCGTGAATTCTCATTTGAGTGGAAATTAGTCTGATGCCGAGCAGAAATTACAATAAAAAAGCATTTTAGATATGCGTATACAAAAGATATGTCTTTTGTATCTTTTAATCTTTTATCATTGTATCTTTTTTTACTATGCGCATTTTCATGGAACAGTTCCATTTCAATAATAAAGTTTTAGTTTCGGGAAAAGCATTGTTACGTGGTTAATCATAACATTCTGAATTAAAATGATAAAATTCTAAAAGTTAAAAGTCACCTCAAGATCAACAGCCTTTGTAATATGGGAACTAAAGAAATTCGCACATGGAACTCATAGTCTATAGGCCAATGCAGCTATAGGCCTATAACTTCCATTGCTCTTTCACATCGAGGATTGGTGATTATCAAGGGGGAGATTGTTGGAATGATTTTTCCAATAACTTTTTCCAATAGTGAGGAACTATAGTATTAATAAATTATCATTCATTAGCAGTCGATGTAAAAAAAAAAAACGAACACTTTCCCACATTTCCGTGCAGCAGGCCAAGTATGTCTATGCGTGCTCAGGCGCACGCTCTCCCTCAACATTATTAGGACAGTGGTTGCAGTCCAAACACTTAAAAGACACACCCTATCCCCTCAGCCCTCAAATTAAGTGGACACTTCTGATGACGTATCATGACGTCTGACGAGTATACACTTGCAAGGCAAGAGGCGAGGGAGGGAGGAAGGAATGATTTTTAAATGGACAACCCTTGGCCAGAAATGCGTCACTCGTTCACCCCGCGATGATTGTGTTTTCAGCCACCGGTAGCTTGATTGCTTTATATGCGCTACAGTCAATTATGAGTGGATGTCTTCTTATATTAAATATATAATTATCAATATACGCCTACTGTATGATAGCTAGCAAATGAATTAGCTATCTAACGTTACGCTGCCTAGCTGGAAGTTCTGAAGAAGGAAAATGTTTTATTTCTACAATTTCCAAAAGACAACCAACGGCACTTGTTTGTGCCGTCATGTGCATTAGTAGCTGACTTTTCTTAGTGGATGTACAATTGCCGCGAATTGAATTATGGGGAGTTTCAAGCCCCGGAGTGAACATAACTGTACACTCCCAAAGCCGACTAAAAACGAGGGCTGAAGTGCTTATGTTGCAAACTTCCCTTGCTTGGCTAATCATTTGGACCACCCGCCAAGATGGCAACGGGGATTCCCCCAAGGGCATAAGGCGAGGGTAAGTGGATGAGGGTGTGTATTTTATGTGTTTGGACTTCTGCCAGATAAACCAGACACATGCTCATTGCTCATGTGGAGCACTCCAAAGAAAAGACAATGTTTTTTTTGTTTTTTTACAAATCTCATAAAAAGCTATGAAATAAACCAAAACTTTTTCTCACAAGTGTAGCAGGTTGTGAACTCTGCAAACAATGTTTCCACTCTGAGAATGGTAAATGACTGTAATAAATTAATGTAACCAAATGATGGGGATTAATGGTACATTTACTACAGGTGACATATGTAATGGGGAACTGATTAAAACAAATAATCTAAGGGCAAATAACTCGCCGATATCTTTGACAGCGGAGACTTGCCTATATCTTTGCCACATACCCCTCCCCTTCTTGTCTCAACATTTTAAATTATACTCAAGACACTATCTTCACACATTTTAGATGCTTTTCAATGACAGCTGCAAATAATCAGCTAGGCCCATTGCCATGCACGCTGTCCAAATGCTGGGGTTCCCAAATAGGCATAGACCTACAAGCTTGTGTATAGACAGGAGTAATTATATTTATTTGCATTTACTTCCCTATTGTACACAACGCTATGCCATTAATCTCCTGTTCCATTTGTTTTCATTATCAATTTTCTTTCGTTGTCCAGAAGCCAAAGTTAGAATCCTAGTCATATTAGCAACCCATCCTATTTGTTGCATCTTTAGATTCCCCCTCTTTCTACGTAAATTCCTGAAATAGATTTTCATCTCTGTCACATATGGAACTGCTATCAGGTGTGCTGTTTAGAATGGTGTTTTGCCAGCTGCGCTGTTTAGAATGGTGTTTTCCCACAAGTTATTTTGGCCATTATTTGAAAATTATGTTTTATTGTCTGCTTCATTACATGAGTTGCATGCTCTGATGCATTAACATAATCTACAGTTGAAGTCGGAAGTTTACATACACCTTAGCCAAATACATTTAAACTCAGTTTTTCACAATTCCGGACATTTAATCCTAGTAAAAATTCTAAGTCTTATTTCAGTTAGGATCACCACTTTATTTTAAGAATGTGAAATGTCAGAATAATTGTAGAGAGAATGATTTATTTCAGCTTTTATTTCTTTCATCACATTCCCAGTGGGTCAGAAGTTTACATACACTCAATTAGTGTTTGGTAGCATTGCCTTTAAATTGTCTAATTTGGGTCAAACGTTTTGGTTAGCCTTCCACAACCTTCCCACAATAAGTAGGGTGAATTTTGGCCCATTCCTCCTGACAGAGCTGGTGTAACTGAGTCAAGTGTGTAGGCCTCCTTGCTTGCACACGCTTTTTCAGTTCTGCCCAAAAAAATTCTATTGGATTGAGGTCCACTCGTTTTACTGTGGATATAGATACTTTTGTACCAGTTTCCTCCAGCATCTTCACAAGGTCCTTTGCTGTTGTTCTGGGATTGATTTGCACTTTTCGCACCAAAGTACATTCATCTCTACGAGACAGAACGCAATCTCCTTCATGAGAGGTATGACGGCTGCGTGGTCCCATGGTGTTTATACTTGCGTTCTATTGTTTGTACAGATGAGTTTGAAGGTAGGCCTCGACATACAACCACAGGTACACCTCCAATTGACTCAAATTATGTTGATTAGCCTATCAGAAGCTTCTAACATTACTTTCCCCCCCCCCCCAGCTGTTTAAAGGCACAGTCAACTTAGTGTATGTAAACTTCTGACCTACTGGAATTGTGATACAGTGAATTATAATTGAAATAATCTGTCTGTAAACAATTGTTGGAAAAATGACTTGTGTCATGCACAAAGTAGATGTCCTAACTGACTTGCCAAAACTATAGTTTGTTAACAATAAATTTGTGGAGTGGTTGAAAAATGAGTTTTAATGACTCCAACCTAAGTGTGTGTAAACTTCCGACTTAAACTGTACATTTGGGTGGACGTCCTAATGGGTTATGCACCTAATACATATGGGTCAGTTACATTTCTAAAATGGCTGGTAAATTAAAATCTTCCAGGTCACATTGTCCGGCTCCACATTTTCCTAATGGAAACCCTGGTGTGTGTGTGCGTGCATCTCAAGTGTGGGTGTTTGCGTGTGTGTTCGTGCAATTTGTCTAATTTGGGTCAAACGTTTCGGGTAGCCTTCCACAAGCTTCCCACCAGAAGTAGCCTTCCACAAGCTTCCGTTTCGGGTAGCCTGAGTCAGGTTTGTAGGCCTCCTTGCTCGCACGTGCTTTTTCAGATCTGTCCATAAATTTTCTATAGGATTGATGTCAGGGCTTTGTGATGGCCACTCCAATACCTTGACTTTGTTGTCCTTAAGCCATTTCACCAAAACTTTGGAAGTATATTTGGGGTTACTGTCCATTTGGAAGACCCATTTGCGACCATGCTTTAACTTCCTGACTGATGTCTTGATGTTGCTTCAATATATCCACATCATTTTCCTGCTTCATGATGCCATCTATTTTGTGAAGTGCACCAGTCCCTCCTGCAGCAAAGCACCCCCACAACATGATGCTGCCAACCCCGTGCTTCATGGTTGGGATGGTGTTCTTCGGCTTGCAAGCCTCCCCCTTTTTCCTCCAAACAAAACGATGGTCATTATTGGCAAACAGTTCTGTTTTTCAGACCAGAGGACATTATGGCCAAAAAGTATGATCTTTGTCCCCATGAGCAGTTGCAAACCGTAGTAAGTTTTTTTATGGCGGATTTGGAGCACAAAGTAGATGTCCTAACCGACTTTCCACAAATTTCTTGTTAACAAACTATAGTTTTGGCGTGGTTGAAAAATGAGTTTTAATGACTCCAACCTAAGTGTATGTAAACGTTCGACTTCAACTGTATATACACACCTGTTCTGAAAGGCCCCAGAGTCTGCAACATCACTAAGCAACACCACCAAGCACGCGGCACCATAAAGACCAAGGAGCTCTCCAAACAGTTGTGGAGAAGTACAGATCAGAGTTGGGTTATAAAAAAGTATCCGAAACCTTGAACATCCCACAGAGCAGCATTAAAAAATGGAAAGAATATGGCACCACAACAAACCTGCCAAGAGAGGGCCGCCCACCAAAACTCATGGACCAGGCAAGCAAGGCATCAATCAGAGAGGCAACAAAGAGGCCAAAGATAATCCCGAAGGAGCTGCAAAGCTCCACAGCAGAGATTGGAGTATCTGTCCATAGGACCACTAAGCTGTACACTGCACAGAGCTGGGCTTTATGGAAGAGTGGCCAAAATAAAGCCATTACTAAAAAAAAAAATCAAACACGTTTGGTGTTCACCAAAAGGCATGTGGGAGATTCCCCAAACATATGGAAGAAGGACTCTGGTCACAAGAGGCAAAAATTTAGCTTTTTGGCCATCAAGGAAAAAGCTATGTCTGGCGCAAACCCAACACCTCTCATCCTCCCGAGAACATCATCCCCACAGTGAAGCATGGTGGTGGCAGCATCATGCTGTAGGGATGTTTTTCCATCGGCAGGGCCTGGAAAACTGGTCAGAATTGATGGAATGATGGATGGCGCTAAATACAGGGACATTCTTGAGGGAAACCTGTTTCAGTCTTGCAGAGATTTGAGACTGGGACAGAGGTTCACCTTCCAGCAGGACAATGACCCTAAGCATACTGCTAAAGCAACACTTGAGTGGTTTTAAGGGGAAACATTTAAATGGTTTGGAATGGCCTAGTCAAAGCCCAGACCTCAATCCACTTGAGAATCTGTGGTATGACTTAAAGATTGCTGTACACCAGCGGAACCCATCCTTGATAAATCGGCAAAAATTCCAGTGGCTAGATGTGCCAAGCTTATAGAGACATACCCCAAGAGACTTGTAGCTGTAATTGCTGCAAAAGGTGGCTCTACAAAGTATTGGCTTTGGGGGGTGAATAGTTATGCACGCTCAAGTTTTATTTTGTCTTATTTCTTGTTTGTTTCACAATAAAAAAATATTTTTCATCTTCCAAGTGGTAGGCATGTTGTGTAAATCAAAATGATACAACCCCCCCCAAAAAATATATTTTAATTCCAGGTTGTAAGGCAACAAAGTAGGAAAAATGTGAAGGGGGTGAAAACTTTCGCAAGCCACAGTACATGTCAACCTCAATTACCTCATACCACTGTACATCGACTCGGTACTGGTACCCCGTGTATATAGCCAAGATATTACTCATTGTGTATTTATTCCCCGTGTCATTATCTTTCTATAATTCTTCTCTCTGCATTGTTTGGAAGGACCCGTAAGTAAGCATGTCACTGTTAGTCTACACCTGTTGTTTACAAACAGGTGTTAGTCTTCACCTGTTGTTTACAAACAGGTGTTAGTCTTCACCTGTTGTTTACAAACAGGTGTTAGTCTTCACCTGTTGTTTACAAACAGGTGTTAGTCTTCACCTGTTGTTTACAAACAGGTGTTAGTCTTCACCTGTTGTTTACAAACAGGTGTTATTTTACACCTGTTGTTTACAAACAGGTGTTATTTTACACCTGTTGTTTACAAACAGGTGTTTGTAAACAACGGGTGAAGACTAACAGTGACCTGCTTACTTACAGGCACACACACATACGCACACACACAAGAACCCTGCCTGGTTCTGCAGATACTGATGTCATCCAGCTGAGGTTGTAAACCAAAGGGATATGGGACTACAAGCCTGTCACACTTTCCCTTGGAGAGGAGTTTGATGTTTGCAGTTAACACACCCAGTCTCTCTTTCTGACAGGGATATAGTTTAACCTTTAACACTATAGTTTAACTCTAACGCTGGACCACCGGGGAACGACTCAGTGATGTGGGCTGTACAGATGATTAGGGGCTGTACAGTCAGTGAGCTGGTTAGGACAGGTGGGCACACAGAACGGAGGCTGCTTGGTTCTCACTAATGTCCGTAAATTAGAAATGCAATGGTGCAAAGCAATCTGTATAGACAGAATATTATGTACAGTATGTACTGTAGTCTAGCCTAATAAATATTAATTCTAAGTATTTGGTGGAATGCAGATTGGCAGCCCTTGGTCTGCCTCTGCCCCACAGGCAAGTACACCAACCAAGCAACCCCATGCATAACGCTTAGCAGTCTTCTGGGAGTCACTGGGAAGTTGATGCTCTCTCTTATTCATAATATTATGAATAATTAGTGAAGGAATCACTGGCACATGGCCATGAATACTGTGCATCAATTATGAACCTTTCAGATGATGTAGGCTCAAACTTAACTCAATCAGCAGGAAAGCCTTATTATCTGAAATCCATTTATCAAATTTACATTTTACTCATTTAGCAGATACTCTTATCCAGAGCGACTTACAGTGCATTCATCTTAAGACAGTTAGGTGGGACAACCACATATCACAGTCATAGTTGTACATGTTCCTCAATAAAGGAGCTATCAGCAAGGTCAGAGCTAGTAAGGGGGAAAAAAGTCAAGTGCGAGTGTTAGTTCACGACGGGATCGGTATTTGGACCGATTAATAAAATGCGATATTGGATTAAATGTCAAAGGTAATCAATAAAACTCAGAGTTATGTGCTGTAGCTACATATTGCATTGCAGTATGGTCTGGTCAGGTTTTTAATACAAAACAGTACTGTTTTTATTCATAATGAAAAACCATGAAACGTCAGTCTCATGTTTTGCAGTAACTTGTACATGTGTTGTGTTTTGAAGCCAGACAGGGATCTGGACAGAGATCTCAGGCAGCAACATCAAATGGAACTAGGGTTAAGAAAAATAAGGAGGCCACCAGTGTTTGTAGTCAAGCAGAACGAGCGCGGAGGAGACAATCTGGCTCGGCGCGATACCGAGACAATCATTAATGACCCCCTCCTACCCACACATGCATAAAGGCAGGCATATACACGGACACACACAACACAACACTTGCACACAGGCAGGCAAACACATGAACACACAGGATTGGACATTAATGCAGGCTTTATCTTATCTTTCTCAGACAGGCTATGTTTCCTTTCAATATGACATGAGCTGCTTTCTAATGGCTTGCTTGCTGTTGATAATGTGCGATCCCTGTTTTGACTGATAGACCATATTCAGACATTTTAGTTTAATAGGTGGTGATTAAAATCCCCATTTAATGATAAACCCCAAAACGGTTCCTCAACCAATTTATTTTGTCTGTCTCATAGACATTGAAGATCATTCTAGGAGCAATAGGAAGTTCCCGAAGCCCCACAGATGAAATGGTTTAAAGTGATAGTTCACTCAACAATCAAAGTGTGTCTGATCTTCAAGTGGTCTAATGTCAAGATAAGTCCACGTCACGTCTGTTGTGTAGATCCAGCAATATGTAAAAAATGAAAACGCTAGGGACCATTTAAGGGCAGTGCAAGCCTTCCCTCACTCTCTGACAGTGAGGCCAACATTTGATGTAATAGAAAATAGACTTCTGGTAATTGGTGTTTTGGTGGGGGTTGGGTGAGCTGACTGGGACCAGACTGACAGATCCCAAGCAGAGATCCAGGCAGGCTGGAACAGTAGGGGCTGAGCTGAGCTGCAGGTATCGCTTGCATACTGATGCCCTCAGCTTTTCCCTTCATGTGGCCAATCAGAGGCGGGTGTTGGTATACTTCACCCTCATCTTAATTAGTTGAGAGACACTAGAGCTGCCTGATATGTTAATGTAGATGAGCCAAGAGGAGACCTAGCAAACAGACAGCATCATGGCAGTGCAGCTGTAAACTACAGTGGCATTGAGCATCACATCAGTGACTGCTGTCATAAACTCAGCTCATAAAGCCGTATTTGTATGGTATGGGTTAAGCCAATAAGACCGGGGCATTAACCTAGCAGCTCAATGTGGACCTCTGCCTGGCTGAACAGAGTCTAATTGTGCTGTTTTAATTTCCGATAGTGCTGTGCAGTGTATAGCCATGCATGAGTTGCTAGGCACCGGAGAAGTCATGCTGCTCATGGCCTATCCTTCCACAGAGAGATGGGCTGCTGCGGAAACTCAGAAATATCCACAGAGAGACAAAAGATCAGGGGAAAAACTGAGAGTTGGGGCTTGTTTGTATCTAAACTAAAGAGACAGTGAGACCATGGTGAAAGAGAGGACACGTGAGTGCATGCATATTTGAGAGGTAGCCAAGAGTATCCATAGTACATATGTGTTGTGTGTGACATACGTTTGGACACACCTACTCATTCAATGTTTTTTCTTTTATTTTTACTATTTTCTACATTGTATAATGATAGTGAAGACATCAAAACTATGAAATAACACATATGGAATCATGTAGTAACCAAAAAAGTGTTAAACAAATCAAAATATATTTTAGATTTTTCAAAGTAGTAACTCTTTGCCTTGATGACAACTTTGCACACTCATGGCATTCTCTCAACCAGCTTCACTTGGAATGCTTTTCCAACAGTCTTGAAGGAGTTCCCATATGTGACCCGATTCAGGAAACTAGACGTATGTCACAAGTCACGACTTCACAGGAGAGCCATTTGAACATAAAAAATATTTTTGGGGGCAGAAATGCCTTCTCGAACATGTGAACTTTCATGTGCCTTAATAACAAACTTGTATGCCATCTGTAAATAACAATACAATTGTTAAATTACGAGCCTTGTTGGTTAAGCCACAGAAAAAGAAGCAACCTTCCAACTAGCCATGATTGGCTGAGATAATGAGTGGGCTGGACATGCCTAGAGAGGAGTTTGGATTGGTCTGCCATATTGAAGGCTTCTGTCTATTTGAGCTCATCATTTACATTTAAGTCATTTAGCAGACGCTCTTATCCAGAGCGACTTACAAATTGGTGCATTCACCTTATGATATCCAGTGGAACAGCCACTTTACAATAGTGCATCTAAATCTTTTAAGGGGGGGGGGGGGGGGGGTTAGAAGGATTACTTTATCCTATCCTAGGTATTCCTTAAAGAGGTGGGGTTTCAGGTGCCTCCGGAAGGTGGTGATTGACTCCGCTGACCTGGCGTCGTGAGGGAGTTTGTTCCACCATTGGGGTGCCAGAGCAGCGAACAGTTTTGACTGGGCTGAGCGGGAACTGTACTTTCTCAGAGGTAGGGAGGCGAGCAGGCCAGAGGTGGATGAACGCAGTGCCCTTGTTTGGGTGTAGGGCCTGATCAGAGCCTGAAGGTACGGAGGTGCCGTTCCCCTCACAGCTCCGTAGGCAAGCACCATGGTCTTGTAGCGGATGCGAGCTTCAACTGGAAGCCAGTGGAGAGAGACTCAGTCTGTGTTGGTAATCCTGATGAACGCAGATTTTTTTTAAATGTATTGTTTAGTGGAACTGCATAAGTGTTGCTCTCCACTTTCTGGAAGATCACGTTTTGAAATCAGTGGAATTAGAGTATGATAGCTAAAAAGATGGAGAAAACACCTGTCTCCGGATTACATCTTCAAACTATGGCATTCCTGACAGTGAGACACATTCATCATGCATGATGATGTATACAGGTAAGATAGCTAGCTACATTTTCAGATATTACACATTTCTAATTTTGACAGAAAGTGGTTTCATTTCAAGCTAAAGTGTACTGTTAGCTAGCTAGCTAATGTTAGCTGGCTGGCTCCCTAGCTGACATTATTATTCGTTTCCCAGAGCTGTTTGTTTTTCTAGTTAGAGCCTAATGTTAGCTAGCTAACATTGCACATGGTTGGTTAGCTCCCAGCAATGTGGCATTGTTGGCACTTTGTTCATTGTTGTTTAACTAGCTAATGTTAGCTGGCTGATCTTAAATGTTGTTTACCTAGCTAGGTTCATTGTATACCTAGCTTGCTATATGTCTTAAGCTAAAGTGTACTGTTCGCTAGCTAGCTAACATTAGCTGGCTGGCTTCCTAGTTTACAAGTTGATCAACTATCAAAGCAGAATTACATCCCCATTGTTTCTCAATGCAGTGTATGATACACCATTTTGAGTCTCTACTTGATCCAATGTAAGAAACACCATTTCACATTTTGCTACATAAGACCTAATCCAGGTGGTGAGTCACATATGCTGAGCACTTGTTGGCTGAGGTCAGGTGATTGTGGAGGCCAGGTCATCTGATGCAGCATTCCATCACTCCTTCTTGGTCAAATAGCCCTCACACAGCCTAGAGGTGTTTGTCCTGTTGAAAAACAAATGATAGTCCCACTAAGCGCAAACCACATGGGATGGCGTATCGCTGCGGAATGCTGTGTTGGCCATGCTGGTTAAGTGTGCCTTTCAATTCTAAATAAATCACTGACAGTGTCACCAGCAAAGCACCATCACACCTCCTCCACCATGCTTCATGGTAGGAACCACACATGCAGAGATTATCCGTTCACCTACTCTGCATCTCACAAAGACACAGCAGTTGGAACCAAAAATCTCAAATTTGGACTCATCAGACCAAAGGACAGATTTCCACCGGTCTAATGTACATTGCTCGTGTTATTTAGCCCAAGCAAGTCTCTTCTTCTTGTTGGTGTCCTTTAGTAGTGGTTTCTTTGCAGCAATTCGGCCTGATTTACGCAGTCTCCTCTGAACAGTTGATGTTGAGATGTGTCTCTGTGAAGCATTTATTTGGGCTGCAATTTCTGAGGCTGTTAACTCTAATAAACTTATCCTCTGCACCAGAGATAACTCGGCATCTTCCTTTCCTGTGGTGGTCTTCACGAGAGCCTGTTTCATCATAGCACTTGATGGTTTTTGTGACTGCAATTTTCCGGATTGACTGACCTTCATGTCTTAAAGTAATGATGGGCTGTCATTTCTCTTTGCTCATTTGAGCTGTTCTTGCCATGATATGGACTTGGTCTTTCACCAAATAGAGCTATCTTCTGTATAACACCCCTATCTTGTCACAACACAACTGATTGGCTCAAACGCATTTAGAAGGAAAGAAATTCCACAAATGAACTTTTGACAAGCCACACCTGTTAATTGAAATGCATTCCAGGAGACTACCTCATGAAGCTGGTTGAGAGAATGCCAAGCGTGTGAAAAGCTGTCATCAAGGCAAAGGGTGGCTACTTTGAAGAATCTAAAATCTAAAATATACTTTTTTGGTTACTATATTATTCCATATGTGTTATTTCATAGTTTTAATGTTTTCACTATTATTCTACAACGTAGAACATAGTAAAAATAAAGAAAAACCCTGGAATAAGTAGGTGTGTCCAAACTTTTGACTGGTACTGTATATACAGTAGTTGTTGTGCCCAGGGTTTATTTACGAAGCGAGGGTCTTTAACAAGGACACTGTCTAAGCTAATTGGTTGAACATTTTTATGGTTGTGTTTGTTTGGGTTAATGGAGTCCAAAGGAAGCCAACGTGGCCCTCATAAAGAAGTGAGTGTAATCAAAATGTCACACTTCCTTTGTTGCCAACACACAGATCTTCTGTGTGTGTGTGTGTCGTGTGTGTCGCCAGACAACTACACACAGCCAAAGACTCTGTGGCTACAGACTTCTAGACGGCTGCTTTACACTGCAGCCCTATGAGTGTGAGTACAGTGGTTCAGGCAGTCTTGGCGAAGCCATTGAGGTGGCAGAGGAAGATGAGATGCTGAGTCTGGTAAGAACTATGTGGCTGGTGCCTGCTCTTCGAGAACTGTTTGAACTGGTCTACTAGAAGCTCTACTATACAGTAAGTGTCTTGGTTAAGCCATAGCATCTGCAGCACCACAGCCCTGTCTACTGTCAGCATGGCCTTGGGGACCCTGGTGCAAGCTGCCTGCTCTAAAACAGCTGGCCTCAATTACTGAGTCAAATCCCCATGGAATTCACCAGGGCCTGAACTAAGTGGATGACACAAAGCCCTCAAACACACCCTCTACTCTACTGCCTGCACTGACATTTTAAAGTTTCATAACTACTGTTTTGATCACTGTTATCATATTCAAATAGTTAACCTTTAGAATGTGTTAAATGTAGCTTACAATTATATTCAAAAGTTGGGAGTACAGTACATACTGTACAGGCAGAGGACGAGGAGTATGTTTTGCAGCATAAGACTGCACTGTACTTAAACGCTCCAATGTAAAGGCTGGGGCTAGCTAGCAAGCTGTAAATCTATCACTGGCCGCCCTAAATGGCAGAGAATAATCAATTTATTCATTGATGTGATGGAAAACAAGGCACAGTCTCGTAGCATGCATGGCCTCAGCCGTGCCTCGACCCTATAGGATAATACTGGTAAGGCTTGGCTGGCTTTGAGACCCTCCTCAGCCCAGAGCTACAGGAACAAGAGCTTTATATGGGGAGATTCTGCACTGGAGTGCTGAACATCAGCTTTGCCAATTAAAATTAAGGTTTCATCCAGAATGAGATTACTTTTCTATCGCCTTTGGATGGTTTGAGATTTCTAAGGAGTAAAATCATTATCGCTTGCATATTATAAGAAGGACATTTATATCCAAAGGCTATGCAGTGAACCTAAAATGCAGCAGGAGTCGTTTTTGGACAGATTAAAGTGAGAAAAATAGGGTGGAGTAGTTTGAGATCTGGGGAGAAAAACTTGGCAAGAACGGATATAACTCCATGTGTACTCAACAAGTTCACACGCTCTAAGACAATATAAAAAATACATCTGCACACCCAAGCAAACACACAAACAGAGTAGACATGCTCTGGCAAGGCAAGTAGACACACAAACACACAAACAGAGTAGACATGCTCTGGCAAGGCAAGTAGACACACAAACACACAAACAGAGTAGACATGCTCTGGCAAGGCAAGTAGACACACAAACACACACTTGCATGAACACACACGCATATACAATCCCTCGCTTCCTCACATACAGTTTAAATGTTTGGCTCAGTTTGAAGCTAGGTGGTCTTTAACGGTGTGGTGGTCTCATCTCTGCATGGGAGGGAAACTCACTTGAACTGGTGGTGCTCTCTGGAGCTGCGGATCTTGTTGGAGAAGCGCTCGGCCAGTTTCTCCAGGCTGCGGGAGTACTCCAGCTGGATCTCAGCCTTGCGGCGGAAGAAGTCCTGCAGGTCCTGCAGCAGCTGGATACGAGACTCGGACTGCTGCTCCAGGCATTTGAATTGCTCCACCAGCTGGTTACGGATCTCTATGCATCAAAACACAAAACAGGACGAGTCAATAAGTCATAACAGAGTCATCATCTCCAGAAGATCAGGGCATGGGGCTGGATTCAGTCAACCCTGCCATGTTTGCCATCTTTGTTAAAATGTTCTCCCCAAAAAGTGTCTTAGTCTGAAAACATTTATCTGAAAAGAGTTTATGTATAATGAACAAAAATATAAACTCAACATGCAACAATTTCAACGATTTTACTGAGTCATCAGTCAATTGACATATATTCATTAGGCCCTAATCTGTGGATTTCTAGGCAGGGGGACCCAATTGAGAGCCAGGCCCACCCACTGGGGAGCCAGGCCCAGCAAATCTGAATGAGTTTTTCCCCACAAAAGGGCTTTATTACAGACAGAAATACTCAGTTTCATCAGCTGTCGAGGTGGTGGGTCTCAGATCAGATGATCCCGCACGTGAAAAAGCCGGATGTGGACGTCCTGGGCTGTTGCGGTTACACATGGTCTGCGGTTGTGAGGCCGGTTGGAAGTACTGTCAAATTCTCTGAAACTACGTTGGTGGTGGCTTATGATAGATAAATTAACAATCAATTATCTGGCAACAGCTCGGGTGGACATTCCTGCAGTCAGCATGCCAATTGCACGCTCCCTAAAAATGTTGACATCTGTGGCATTGTGCATGTGACAAAACTGCACATTTAAAAAAGTGGCCTTTTATTGTCCCCAGCACAAGGTGTAAGGATCATACAGTAATCAGCTTCTTGATATGCCACACCTGTCAGGTGGATGGATTATTTTAGCAAAGGAAAAATGCTCACCAACAGGGATGTAAACAAATTTGTGCACAACATTTAAGAGAATTAAGCTTTTTTTTTTTTACATGTTGCTTTTATATTTTTGGTCAGTAGATTTGTTTAACAGCACCCTAAACCATTCTGTGGATAAATTCAAGATACATTTGTTTTAAAGTGCAAAAGAGACATTTAATACTTTATCTTATTATGGGTTTATCATAATTCTGTTATGATAGTTGCGCCAAGGATTATTTTCCAACCGTGAAATAGGTTATGGAGGGCAGCGAAATCTCATCAACATTCACACAGTTTCTACTTTTATAAACTGGGCTTGTTCTTTGCCTCGAATCACTGCAAGTTGGCTGGAAATAACGGTTTTCACCTTGCACACCTAACAACCATGAAATGTCCTGTCACATATTTCCAAGCAGCTCACTGTGTTAACAAAGTGTTTCTCTCTCTGACATCCCTCAGGCAAAGCTGTCAATCAGCACCACACATCATGTCTGAAAGAGTTGGAAGCTTCATGTTGGTCCATGAGTTTGTATTGTAGCAGTCTTTTCTGTATTCAAACAGACTGTTTCCCCTGGTTCCACCCTGGGCTATTGAACATCTCTTTAGGAAGATGAGAAACGACTGCCTGCTAAATGTAATGTAGCGTAATGGCTCCAGAGCTGAGCTGAGCTAAGATGAGCTGTGTGAGAACGGGCTTCAGGAATTCGAAATGCTGTCAATGGTGCTTAAAACCCTACGAGGGGAACCTGACACTGGCAGTCTCACTGAAGATTCTCGACGCTGGTGGGTACCCAGGAGAGAAACCTGAGTCTCCATCGGCTTTGTACTGTTGTCACTGAGCTCCAACTCTGCCTCGACTGAATAACAAAGAATGGCCTATTTAACTGAAAAGAAACAGCAAATCTAAGATGCTTCTTTCTGATCTTCATAAAACAGCTACTGTAAACAAATGGAATAAAGGGGAAATATTATTTGAAAGCAAAGTAATACTGACTAGCTATCGGATTGAAAGGTGGTATCACTAGTCAACAGAAAGGGAAGACCTCATGAGCATGCTGTATTCAGCATGCAGAATCAAAGCTTTTTCATGTGCCACCCCATATGTATCAGCATCAAACAATACTGTGTTCTTTTGGTTTTCTCCACAGAGGTTCCTGGTCCAGTAAGCTTAAATAATATAAATATGGGATGGCGGGGGCAGAGCAGTTTGATGTTAAATAGGACTGGCAGCGTCCCTTTGCCTGGTACCCAGAACGGTTCAGATGCCTTCATCCTTTATTTGTGTTCTGTAATACAAGGTGAAGCTCGTTCGCTGCTGCAGGCTTCAAAGTACTGATTGGAGACAGAATGTGAGCAGACAATTTCTTTGCTGAGGCTTAGAGAATAGTTTGAGTCTTGGATTTGTCTGAGGTCAACGGCATGGTAGCTTCAAGTACTCCAGGCAAGGTCAAAACTATAAGAGGTCCCTGTGAAGGAGCTTGGTCATAGGACATTAGACATGGGGGTGACATTCTGCATGGCAGATGTACTGTTAACTGCACAGCACCACCACAGCAATGACAAAGACCATGTTTCCATGCTGCAGAGGGTGTAATTTGGTCAGCCAAGCCCTTCCCGTTGATATATACAGTCTGTGACTTAGCGAAGGGAAGATAGCCATTTGTGTTTAGCAGTGATCTTGTGCAGGGGATGGTTTCTGTCCCTGTGATGTTGCGCCGCCTGGCCCCAGCCCCAGCCCCAAGCGGCATCCTACAATCTGTGGTTAACCACTGTCCCAGCCCTTCCCTTTACCCATGGGCCTCCCTCGCTCTCCATCAGCCTACATGGGCCTAGGTCTCATATAACCAGCACCAGGCCTGGAGATGCCTGGCTACTACTTCTACAACAAACACATTCCAACCCCTACTTCCAGGGACTCTGAGCTCTTCCCAGACTGAATGGATTGTTTTCTTCCTTTCTTTCCATTACTTTCTCTTGTTTTCTCTCTCTGCACGTAGGCTATCCAGTGGCAAAACAAGAGGAGCCAGGAGAAACGCCCCAGAAAAATCTGACACTGATCCGCATGAATGGCAGGGAGGACTTTTTAAAACACTCTCGTAAAAAATGGCCGACTGTGAACCGGCAGCTGCAATGGTGGAATTGACAGACGAGTTTGGAAAAATAGGTCACTCGCGCCAGAAGTGTGTCCCCACCTCTTAGAAACCATGAGCAATCGCAGAATTATTCCCCAGTATTCTCGATTCCTTGCATAGCGCTTTCGTTGTGGTTTATTTGACGTGTCTGAAGTGGTTCTTTTCAATCTGTGAAGAGGAGGAATGCTGTGAATTTAGGCCTGCAGTTACAGACGATGCTTTGCCCTTTTGAACAGAACCAAAACAAGTGTTGTAGCCAGCATGACATCAGTTCAAATAAACATTTTCAAAATGGACCTTTTAGAAAAAGAATGTGAACGTTCTGGATTACGAATAAACATCAATGTTTCATGGAATGAAAAGGAATCCATGACATCAAACGTTTACTGTTTGATTATTGGCTACGGCCCAATTCTTTGAGAGCAATCAAGTTATTAAGAAAAGGAGCTCGTTCGAGGTTGTGAGTCCCCTATTTGAAATAAAATGTGCATTTCAAACAGTGTTTGTGGTTCACTTGTTCATGCGTTTGTATGGATAACAAGCACTGACTACTCCATGTTGGGGGAGGGAAGATGGAGGTAATTCAACTCCTCAAAATAAACAGGAGCTCTACTAATTAGATCTAGGCCATAAGGACAACCTTTAATTGAAGGGTACAATTTACTTGGCTTTAACGCCATTGTTTGATTAGGCAATGCAGCAATTACATACTGCAGGCGCACAGCATGCCTTCTCTACACATGTTTCCATTTGTGGATGGATGTGTCTGCTCATTGGGGTGGCAACCTCAGAGAAAAAAGAGTACAGGATTGAGCGGGAGGGGGGGCAAGGGAATGAGGGGAAGAGGCAGTGGTAGTGAACCACAGGGTCCATCCTTCATCACTACTTCCACGCCCATAAGGAACAACACCAAAGGGATACAAAATCCCTCTTTTGAGGGCTATACAAAGTCTTTAAATTAGGGGAAGAGGATGGGAAGATAGAGCTGAGACAGAAATAGCCTGATGAGGCAATTCTACCACAACACATATGGGGGAGAGAAGCTAGTAACTGAACAACATTGTTCCTACAACAGAGCTATCCTTTTGTCTATTTGTGCTACTTCATCTGAAAGTTAACTACCATTGACTGTCTCAGTTTGATACAAGAGCAAATATTCTAAATCAGCACAAATACCTAACAGTAAGATCATCAATTATGGATGCACCCCACATTATGCATTACATTCACATTCAGCAATCAGTACTCTAGTAAATGGATTTTGCAACCAAACGTATCAAGAATGCCCCATCATTGCACATTTTCTGCAATCTATATTGAGCTAATGTTCAATTGTCATGATTCTCTGCAGTGTATATTGATATAAAATGATTGCATGAATCCAATTCAGTTACTACTGCACATAGAATGCAACTTTTCTGGCAAGCCAAAGTGATGATGCAGTATTACTGGCTCTCCCGGAAAGCTATTGGAGTCACAGGCTTCATTCATTATGCAGTTGAACATGCAGACAGATAGGCCTATGTGTAGAGGCATCAATCCACAACCACTTGTTTATCCCTGAACAGTCTTCTCTGTATTAATGAAACTGTACGTAACTTGAATGTGTAATGTGAATAAGTCTGCGAAAGAGAATGCTCTCTGTCGGTACAGTATGACTGCTTCTCTGAATGTACAGGCAACTGCCAAAATAAAAGGAAACACTTGAGTAAATGAGGGATACAAAGTATCTTGAATGCAGGGGCTTCCACACAGGTGTGGTTCCTGAGTTAATAAAGCTATTAACATCACATCATGCTTAGGGTCATGTATAAAAATGTCCAGTTACCCATTATTTTGGCTACCATGGCTAGAAGAAGAGTTCTCAGTGACTTTGAAAGAGGGGTCTCAAAGGAGCATGGGAGTTTACAGTTTGTGTGTGTACTTGTTTCCTTATCTTATCAGGACCCCAATGTCCTAACAATTCACCCGAATGTCCTGACAAGGTAGGAAAACAAACTATTTTGTAAAAGTCAGGACTTTTTTAACGTCCTGAATTTGTTAAAATGCTATTTTAAGCTTAATGGTTAGGTTTTGGGGTTACGGTTAGGGTTAAGGTTAAGGTTAGGGCAGGGTTGGGGAAAATATAGTTTTAATGGTCAAACAGTTTTACTCCACAAAAATCCATTTCTAGAAAATAAAGCAGTGTGTGTGTTAGTCTGTCACCAGATGTCAACCCCATTTGAACACTTACGGGAGAACCATCAACAAAACACCAAATGGTGGACTTCCTTGTGGCAGAATGGTGTCAAATCCCTCCAATAGAGTTCCAGACACTTGTAGAATCTATGCCAAAGTGAATTGAAGCTGTTCTGGTGGCTCGTAATGGCCTAACGCCTTTTTAAGACACTATGTTGGTGTTTCCTATATTTTGTCAGTTAAGTATGAAAGCCTGGTGTGCAATGTGCATGCTGGCAAACTCTTTCTAATGTAAAACATGTTCTTCAGCTTATAGATTACCTCCCACCATCGGAAGCAGATAAGCGCTCATGGACCTCAGCTTGGCTTGGCTCTCTTTATACCTATATCTTACACCAATTAAGCTCTCCAAGAATCATATCTTTAGTTTGGCAGGCATGTCTAAATCACAGTCAAATGCCCTGCTTAATTAATGCATCTACGTAAATCTTTGTGATGAAGTTGCCCGAGTCTGTTACTTTGCATCGTTTTTGTTCCACTCACACATGATATTAACTGCAGTAGTTTGTGTATGGCAAATGTTATCATGCAGGTGTGATCTGCAGTCAGAGTGGTCCTAGCTCATTAACCAGCCCTGTGAGAGCAGATGGGACAGCAGAGATAAGAAGGGACCACTTCAACACTGACCTTGAGACAATACATTATCATAATCACTGCCTAGCCTAAACCCCTTCCGCCACCATCATCCCCACCACAAGGCACCTGCTCAATAAGATCACTACACGTCTGGGACAACGTCCCAGGACAGGACAAGAATTATAAAGCCAGCGACCTCTTAGAAAAACACTAGGATGTAGGAGATCCCTGAAATTTGACCTCTGAGCAGGAAAAAAATCCATAATCACACCTGCAGGGCGTCATTTGCTGAGCGGACGTTTTATGGGATCCTGAACAATTCTGCAATTTTGTGTTTTTTTGTACATAATGTACATAATGTTTCCGCCATCAGTTCCTATGACCAAAAAGAGCTTCTGGACATCAGAACAGCGATAACTAACCTTGATTTGGATGAAGATTTCTACTTCAACGAGTCCGAGGCGCAGGATATTAAGCTCACCCCGGACCAGGGACTAATTCCTGAGACTCGTAAAATAGACTACGTCGGTGAGTACATAAACCACCTTTGTACATTCGCCAATAGAACGAAGGGTAATCACTGGAGAATAACACTGGGCGAGCTCTGTTCGAGACTACCCTATCAACGGGACCTGAAGAACAGTAATATCCTGTTTCTCTGAGTCGTGGCTGAACATTGACATGGATAATACAGTACCAGTCAAAGGTTTGACACACATACTCATTCAAAGGTTCATATTTTTTATTTTTAGTGTTTTCTACATTGTAGAATAATGGTGAAGACATCACAACTATGAAATAACACATATGGAATCATGTAGTAACCAAAAAAGTGTTAAATAAATCAAAATATATTTTAGATTTTAAGATTCTTCAAAGTAGCCACCCTTTGCCTTGATTACAGCTTTGCACACTCTTGGCAATCTCTCAAGCAGCTTCCTGAGGTAGTCACCTGGAATGCATTTCAAGTAACAGGTGCGCCTTGTAAAAGTGGAATTTCTTTCCTTCTTAATGTGTTTCAGCCAATCAGTTGTGTTGTGATAACGTATAGGTGGTATACAGAATATAGCCCTTTTTGGTCAAATATCAAGTTCATATTATGGCAAGAACAACTCAAATAAGAGAAATGACAGTCCATCATTACATCATTACTTTCACTACGCGGTGTCAGAGAAAGGCATAAAAAATTGTCTAAGACTCCAATCACCCAAGTCATAGACTGTTTTCTCTGCTACTGCGCGGCAAGCGGTACCGGAGTGCCAAGTCTAAGTCCAAAAGGCTCCTTAACAGATTCTACCCCCAAGCCATAAGACTGCTGAACAATTAATCAAATGGCCACCCAGACTATTTGCGTTGTAACGCAAAATTCCCCAAAATGTTCCATATGCACAAAAAGCTTATTTCTCTCAATTGTTGGGCAAAGATTTGTTTACATCCCTGTTAGTGAGCATTTCTCCATCCACCTGACAGGTGTGGCATGTCAAGAATCTTGTGCTGGGGACAATAAAAGGCCACTCTAAAATGTGCAATTTTGTCACACAACACAATGCCGCAGATGTCTCTAGTTTTGAGGGAGCATGCAATTGGCATGCTGACCTGCAGGAATGTCTACCAGAGCTGTTGCCAGAGAGTTGAATGTTAATTTCTCTACCATAAGCCATCTCCAACGTTGTTTTAGAGAATGTACGGCCTCACAACCGCAGACCACATGAAACCACGCCAGACTAGGACATCCACTTCAGTTTTCTTCACCTGCGGGATCATCTGAGACCAGCCACCCGGACAGCTGATGAAACTGAGGAGTATTTATATCTGTAATAAAGCCTTTTTGTGGGGGAAAACTCATTCTGATTGGCTGGGCCTGACTCCCCAGTGGGTTGGCCTATGCCCCTCCAGGCCCACCCATGGCTATGCCCCTGCCAGTCGTGAAAACGAAGTAACATTTTTTAAATTGTTGCATGTTGCCGTTTAGATATTTTTTCATACATCTTGCTGGTATTTCTATGCATCGACTGGATAGAACAGCAGCGTTGGGTAAGCTAAAGGGGAGAGGCATGTGTCTCTGCGTGATCTCTAATATTAAGGTAGTCTCGAGGTCCTGTTCGCCTGAGTTAGAACTCTTCATGTTAGGCTGTAGACCATACTATTTACCAAGAGAGTTTTCATCTATATTTTTTGTAGCTGTCTATTTACCACCACAATCCGATGCTGGCCCTAAGACCACGCTCAACGAGCTGTATAGGGCCATAAGCAAACTAGAAAATGCTCATCCAGAGGCGCCACTTGATTTTGGCCGGTGATTTTAATGCAGAGAAACTGAAATCTGTCTTACCTAATTTCTACCAGCATGTCACCTTTGCAACTAGAGGCAAAACAAATCTCTACATCACCTTTACTCTACACACAGAAACTCATACACAGCTCTCCCTCTCTCTCCATTTGGCAAATCTGACCATAACGTTATCCTCTTGATTCCTGCTCGCAAGAAAAAACTCAAACAGGAAGTACCAGTGAAATGGTCTGATGAAGCAGATGCTAAGCTACAGGACTGTTTCACTAGCACAGACTGGAATATGTTCTTGGATTCATTCGATGGCATTGAGATGTTCACCACATCAGTCACGGGCTTGTGCATCGAAGTGCATCGACAATCTCATCCCCACATTGACCGTATGCACCTATCCCAACCAGAAGCCAGTATTTTGCCGGTTAATGGCAAAATACGCACTGGGCTAAAGGCTAGAGCGGGACACTAATCTGGACGCATATAAGACATTTTGCTACGCCCTCAAATGAACCATCAAACAGGCAACGCGTCAATACAGGACTAAGATCGAATTCTACTTCACCGGCTCTGCTGCTTGTTGGATGTGGCCGGGCTTGCAAACTATTACAGATTACAAAAGGAAACCCAGCCAAAAGCTGCCCAGTGACGCGAGCTGCCCAGACAACCTAAATGTATTCTATGCTCACTTTGAGGAAAGCCACTGTCATGTTAGTCGTAAGAACATTCGGACCTAAGTGCAGCATACAATCGGTTCAACATTTTTTATTATAAGTGAACCGCACAACAAAACAATAAAGAATGAAAGACACGTGAAGCTATGGAGTGCTCACAGGCAACTACACATAAACAAGATCCCACAAAAATCAGTGGGGAAATGGCTGCCTAAATATGATCACCAATCAGAGACAACGCTAAACAGCTGCCTCTGATTGGGAACCATACCAGGCCAACATAGAAATAAAACAACCTAGATTACCCACCCTAGTCACACCCCGACCTAACCAAAATAGAGAATAAAAAGGCTCTCTATGGTCAGGGCGTGACAGCCACACTGTCACGACCATGCATGAGAACACCAGCTGTTCCGGACGACTGTGTGATCACGCTCTCCGTAGCCAATGTGAGTTAGACCTTTAAACAGGTTTACATTCAGAAGGTCACAGGGCCAGACGGATTACCATGACACATACTCAAAGCATGCACTGACCAGCTGGCACTGACATTTTCAACCTCTCTCTGACCCAGTCTGTAATACAAACATGTTTCAAGCAGACCACCGTTGTCCCTAAGCCCAAGAACGCCAAGGTAACCTGTAGCCATGAAATGCTTTGAAGGTCATAGCTCACATCAACCACATCATTCCAGACACTCTGAACCCACTCCAATTCGCTTACCGCCCCAACAGATACACAGACGCAATTTCTTTTGCACTCCATACTGCCCTTTCCCACGTAGAGAAGAGGAACACCTATGTCAAAATGCTATTCATTAACTACAGCTCAGCGTTCAACACCATAATGCCCTCCAAGCACATCACTAAGCTAAGGACCCTGGGACTGAACAGATCCCTCAACACCTCTGTCTGCAACTGGATCCTGGACTTCCTGACGGGCCACCCCCAGGTGGTGAGGGTAGGCAAAAACACATCCGCCACGCTGACCCTCAACATTGGGGCCCCTCAGGGGGGCGTGCTTAGTGGCCGTGCACGATTCCAACACCGTCATTAAGTTTGCCAACGACACCATGGTGGTAGGCCTGATCACCGGCGATGATGAGACAGCCTGTAGTGAGGAGGTCAGAGACCTGGCAGTGTGGTGCCAGGACAACAACCTCTCCCTCAACATCAGCAAAACAAAGGAGCTGATCGTGGACTACAGGAAACGGAGGTCCGAGCATGGCCCCATTCTCATTGACGGGGATGTAGTGGAGCAGGTTGAGAGCTTTAAATTCCTTGGTGTCCACATCACTAAGGATCTATCATGTCCCACACACACCAACACAGTCCTAAATAGGGCACGACAACGCCTCTTCCTCCTCAGGAGGCTGAAAAGATTTGGTATGGACCCTCAGATCCTTGAAAAGTTATACAGCTGCATCACTGAAAGCATCTTGACTGGCTGCATCGCCGCTTGGTATGGTAACTGCTTGACATCTGACCACAAGGTGCTACAGAGGGTAATGGATATTACCCAGTACATCACTGAGCCCAAGCTTTCTGCCATCCAGGACCTCTATACCAGGCAGTCAGAGGAAGGCCCTAACAATTGTGAGACTCCACCACCCAAGTCATAGTCATAGACTGTTATCTCTGCTACCGAAAGGCAAGTTTTACCGATGCACCAAGTCTGGAACCAACAGGACCCTGAACAGCTTCTAACCCCAAGCCATAAGACTGCTAAGTAGCTACCTGCATTGACCCTTTTTTAACTCATTACATACGCTGCTGCTACTGTTTATTATCTGTCACTTTATTCCTAGTTATATGTACAAATCTACCTTAATTACCTCGTACCTCTGCACATCGACTCAGTACTGGTACCCTGTTATCGTTACTCATTGTGTATTTATTATTACGTGTTTCACTTTCCTATTATTTCTCTGCATTGTTGGAAAGGGCTCACAAGTAATCATTTCACTGTTGATCTACACCTGTTGTTTACGAAGCGTGTGAAGAATAACATTTGAGAGCAGTGGCCCGGGGGACACAGAATGAAAATAAGTAGTTCAGGCCAGACCAGGCCAGGCCCAGGTTAGAGAGAGGACCTACTTTACTCCATGTTTTAACTCCCCTCAAGTCATAAAATCACACTTATCTGAGATGCTTTTATCTTCCTCTGTGGTTCCCTACAGAAAATCTGGAAAATAGTCCACAGCTGCAGTGTGGAAGCGCAGAACAAGGCACCATATTGGCCAGGAATTTCAACCAAGGCTTTATCGAGGGTAAATGCAATTTACATATTTTCCTTCACAACTGAAAGAATCGTGGCTTCTGAAAGTCTCTAGTGTGAGTGTACAGAATATGTCTATCTCAATACAATATATATATACCAGTAATAAAGACATCACAAACATCAGAGGGTATGTCATTACCCTAAGTCGTTCCAGGACAATGCACCGATGCAGAAGTTATGTGCAAGCTTACATAACGACTCCTCCAGGCAATTCATTTGAAATTGAATCGGGGAAAGCCCAAAAGGTATGCTTGTCATCGGCAAGGACTGGGGAGTTTTTCAGGATAAAAAAAAACAAAATAGAGATAAGCATTGGCAAAATCCTAGAGGAAAACCTGGTTCAGTCTGCTTTCCAACAGACACAGAGACAAAAACACAAGACCAAATATACACTGAAGTTGCTTACCAAGACAACATTGTATGTTCGAGTGGCCTAGCTACAGTTTTGACTTAAATCCACTTGGAAATCTATGGCAAGACTTGAAAATGGTTGTCTAGCAATGATCAACAACCAACTTGACCGAGCTTGGAGAATTTTAAAAAGAATAATGTGCAAATATTTTACAATGCAGGTGTGCAAACCTCTTAGAGACTTACCCAGAAAGACTCACAGCTGTAATCGCAGCTAAAGGTGATTTTAACGTGTATTGACTCAGATGTGTGAATACTTATGCAAAATAGATATTTCTTTACATAATTTTAAATCCATTTGCAAACATTTCCAAAAGCATGTTTTGACTTTGTCATAATGGGGTATTGTGTGTAGGTGGGTGGGGGGAAATCCAGTTAATCCATTTTGAATTCAGGGTGTAACACAGCAAAATATGGTATAAGTCAAGGGGTATGAATACTTTCTGAAGGCACTGTAAACCTGTTCGACCTCGTCTTCCAGCTCTCCACGGAACAGTGCACAAATGTGAGGAAATGTCAACTGGTGTGTCGTGTGTGTGTCCTGGAGTGTGTGTTTCCTGTAGAGCATCCTCAGGGTGGCTTGGCTGGGGAGAGAGGCACAGTAAGCCAGCCTGTGCAACCAGTGTGCAGTGGAGTAGACTGCTTTACCCTGATAGCCCCAGTAATTTCATCTCACAAAGGCCACTTACAGCCAGACAGAGACAGCAGCAGCCATTCCCCATCATCCCCATGCCACACACAAGATGCAGCATTAAACATGGTTGGTTTCACCTCAGGGCAATGCAGCCCCCCATTATCACCTCAAACACTGAGGCCTGTTATGGTGAGTGGAGTGCATCAACACATCCGATATGAATATGAATGAGTCAGAGCGTTGTGAGGTAAAGGGAAACACAGGAGGTTCATGGGTTTGTGTAACATCTGGGTTGTAACATCTGGGTTTGTGTAACATCTGGGTGTGCCGCATGAAAAATAAACAGCCTCAGAAGGAATTAGCCTCCTTGGCAACAATATCACTGTTGGATTACACATTACACACACACACACAGCGAGAGCACGCACACACAACATATACGCACACGTACATGTACGCAGCAGACAAAAGCGTCTGCCTCCAAGCCAAATTCACTCACCTAATCCCCTACACAGCTTTTCTGGCCTCTCTACTGCAGAGCTTACCGTCCCCTTACAGCTCTCTACATTAGGTGCCAAATGCTCATGAAAATCAGGCTGGAGTAGACTCTCACACTGCACATGCCCAATGACAGTAGCCTAACCTCATCATCGCACTCAAATGGAAGACTGCCTTATCGTCTTCTTGGACTTTTTCCATTGCTGACTGTTTTTTCAGACCTGGCTTTTGGGTGGGTGTGGTAGGCATGGCATCCTTCTCTGTGCAACCCTCTCTCCCTTCTCATCCAGGCTCAGTTTTCCACTCTTCCTCTGTCACTAATCCCTGCTGTAGGGCTCTGTATCAGTCCATCTCTCCCTGGTCTGTCAGTTTGTCTGCCTGCCTGCTCTGTTTGCCTGCCTGCTCTGTCAGCCTGTTTATCATTTATCCCTGGTCAATACCATCTTGTTTATGGTCACTTACTTTTCAGGAACTCCTGTTGAAATTAGATCAATATAGTTCAACCCAGGTAGGGATAAATATTCCCCCTGAATGGAATAAACGTTTGTCACATGCTGATAGATGAAGTAGCCATGAAGTAGCCGTGTTCTTGCATGATATGGAGTAGATTTGCCAATCATGGTAGGTAGCCTAGCGGTTAGAAAGGCGAGCCAGCAGCCAGTTCGAATCCAGGGTTCAACAGGACAAATCTGGTGGGAAGTAGGCTGGCAACCGGAGGGTTGCTGGTATCAAATCCTAGTCGCCATTGCCTACCTACCGTTGTGACCTCGGCCCTTGAGCAAGGCACTTAACCCCCCACAACAACATCACCCCAGGCACCCAGTGTGGCAGCCCCCTTCACCTCTCCAAAACCTGTATATAGTATGTACTGTATATCTATTTGTATGTATGGCTGTCTTTCGGGGGAGAATGGGTTAAAAGTCCAATTTGAGTTGGACCTTGATCAATCATAATACTATGTGAAGATTACTTTAGGGGGTATTATTTGATTGGCAAAATATCTGATTCCCTTTCAATTGCCAATTATTTTTCAAATCTCGATTTCTTCAAACAGTCACCTGTCAAGTGGAGTGCTGTGGTGTATACTAAAAGGAAGGAAATGTGACAGCTTCTCCTCACAGGTCCAGAGGTTCAGACAGACAGACAGAAAGACAGACCACTTCACAGTGAGAGATGAATAACAGTCACCCACTCTCTCTCTCTTTCTCTCGCTCTCGTCCTTCCTCACCATTGATTTTCTCTCCTTCCTGAGTATCATCATCACAGTGTCAGCATGCTACACAGGACTGAAGCTTCAAGGAAGCCAAGGCCCCAGCGCACAAGACATGCCCTTTCACAACACCAGCCGTCAATCACAGCCGTATCCAGGCACCAGCTGCCATGGAGAACCAAGGAAAATAGACTGCATGGTGTCTCCATGACAACATGGGCGTGCACACATCCCTTGGGAGCAGCTGATTGGAGGAGAACAGGGTGGGGGGATGCAGATAGGTGGGGAAGTGGGATTAGAACGCATGTGTAGGTTCACTCCTTGTGACATGACATGAATGTTATTTTCTCTTTCTGTCTCTGGGTGTGTAGCAAGCGGAGGCTTTGGATGGATCAAATAATGTAAACATAAAACATAATCTTGTTTAATTACTTTGTATTATTGCTGCTCTGAAACACATCCCTTAAGAGTCAGTAAATAAAATGGCTTTATCTCCCAGCAGTAACCCAGGCTGAACATCCTTGGGAAAGATACAGCGATACTCTATGCACAATATATGTCATATTCTGCAATCACATAATTTATCAAATATACTATACATGCCATCTGCATTGCCAATATTGTAGAGCATGACGTCTGATTTCAGTATTTTAACAGGTCTAGCCATTATGATATTACTGCTGTATGGTAAAACATGTATTTGTAGCCAAAATGTTCATCCTGCCAGACTATTGCTCACACATTAGCGCGATACAGTTTCCACAGAGGCCAAGGTCACCTGGTGCCTCAGAACAGTAAACAGAAACCACAGGGAGAGCTTATGTATTCTGGGAGTAGACTGTACCACCACCACAGCAACATACAGCAGCTACAGCAGAAAGAGGAACTTCCTACAGAACAGAAGACAAAGGGCCTGGAGAGAGAGAGAGAGACAGAGACAAAGAGAGACTCGGGGGCAAGTAAGGAGATAGCCTTGTCCAGTATCCTCCATGTCCGCTGCTCTCTGGCCAACTCCAGTCCAAAGTCTCTGGAGAGCCCAAACCAACTGACCAAGCAAACATGCTCTCAAAAATAACTGCATTTATGGGATCGTACCTTGAAATGGCTGCCAGTGTACCATTGCCTCCATACCAAGAGTATCTAGTAAAAAAGAGTAAGTAGACTTGCTGAAGCTTAGGCTTGTGCGAGCCAGACAGCTCATTGGAGCAGGAGCCTATCTCCTGTTTCTGTAGCCTGAGGCATGCCATCACAGGGCCTTAACCCCAATCTATCTCCTTAATGCTGAGTCCCAAAAAGAGACTCATAAGGTCCCATTTTTACAGTCTTTGGTATGACTCAGACGGGATCGAAATCAGAACCTTCAAATCTTACAACAAGGCCACTGAGAGTCTAGTAGTCTACTTTAAACACCAGTTATTTACTTTCTATTTAAGGATGTAGATCTGAAAGCTCTTACTTAGACAACCTCAACAGATGAGTTTCTCTTCTGTGTGTTTCTCATTCCCCTTTTGTTAAGGAAAACAATTGTCTCCTCCAGAGATAGTCAACAATTATTAACTGCAATCCTTCTCTGTGTTTGCTAGCAGTGACTTGGGGGTCCTGTTCAGAGACAGTACAGTGGTGATGACAGACAATACCAAGGCATAGAGCTGCTGTGCTGGGAGTCCCAGGCCAGTGTTAAAAGCTGACAGTGATGAATGTCAATATTTGGGAGTGCACTATACTGAGGCCACTGAGACCAGTCAGTTGAAAAAGTGTGAGAGAGCATAGCATGACCCTGGAGACCCCATCCATAGAAAGACTGCATCATGACTTCATGTCAGTGCTGGGATTTGTTCTGCAGTGGGGCTCACCTGTGGAGCAATTCACCAAACACAGCCTAGGTCTAACTCCCTGGGCTCCACAGTCATGAGCCTGCCCCACACATTCCAAGGGGCCCAGACAATCCTCTCCGCACATGGATTCATCATTGAGCCACGGTACGGTATAATGTATGTGTGATGTCAAGTGGAATGTATAAGCGGATGATTTAGCTCCAGAGTGCCCTCGATCTTCTACATCCATCTTGACTGCTAGAAGTTTTGCCACCTATGTTTATTCACTTGACAGTTGTGCTTTTCTAGGTCTTCAGTAATGTATAATGGGAGCCTGTGCTGCGATGCTACAGTACATCTCTATGTTCAGTGGAGGTTGCTGAAGGACTGTGTGCTGCGATGCTACAGTACATCTCTATCTTCAGTGGAGGTTGCTGAAGGACTGTGTGCTGCGATGCTACAGTACATCTCTATCTTCAGTGGAGGTTGCTGAAGGACTGTGTGCTGCGATGCTACAGTACATCTCTATCTTCAGTGGAGGTTGCTGAAGGACTGTTGTGCTGCGATGCTATAGTACATCTCTATGTTCAGTGGAGGTTGCTGAAGGACTGTGTGCTGCGATGCTACAGTACATCTCTATCTTCAGTGGAGGTTGCTGAAGGACTGTTGTGCTACTAATAGCTGCCTCAGCTCATTGGTATTTTCATTCATAATCAGTCTTATATATTGCTATATCATATCGTTAATCAGCCAGGTCAAAGTGTAATTAGGAGTTTATTAATGACTAAAACGGCTAACTTTTTATCCCCCCTTTCTATTTGGTATGGTAGGAAAGAGTCCTTGCAGCTAAGTGTTGGCAGTGTGCTGTAGCTAATGTTACTGGTTGTCAGAGGCCACTGTTGTTTTAGCACTTCTCACCGCTGACCGTCTCAGTGACAGAGGTTAAATCATCTGAAAGGTAGAGTAGGCCGCTGTGTCGTCCATGGAAACTCCTTGGCTGGGAACTAATGTGGCCTAAATACCATGCCATCATTTCCCCTGCCTGGCTGTGCTGGCTGTGCTGGCTGTGCTCCAACTAGGATTGCTGCTCACTGCTGCATACTTAATATTTGGAGAAAAAAAATAATCCCTTTCTGTATTGCCTTTTGGTGCTTTTTGTCTCATTTAGAATTATTTTGAGCATAAAAAACTGACTGCATGCTTAGTTACGTGAGATCATGTATTGAAATGGCAGTAAATATTCAGGAGACCCATGTGTAATTAACCAATGTCGAAGCAAACACAATGATTGAACCTGGGGACTAATCTATTATTGAAACAGACAAATTAATACTCCGCAGATCACTCATTAAATAGAAGCTTTTGCTTTTCTACTAAGGCCTTGAAAAATATTACGGACCACAAAGTGAAACCCAGCCGCAAGCTGCCCAGTGACGCGAGCTTACCAGACAAGCTAAATGCCTTTTATAATCGAGGCAAGCAACACCCAAGCATGCATGAGAGCACCAGCTGTTCTGGACGACTGTGATCACGCTCTCCATAGCCGATGTGAGCAAGACCTTTAAACAGGTCAACATTCACAAAGCCGGGTGGTAATGGCTCACATCAACAAAATCATGCCGGAAACCCTAGACCTACTCCCAATTTGGATATCGCCCCAACAGATCCACAGATAACGCAATCTCAATCACACTCCACACTGCCCTTTCCCACCTGGACAAAAGGAACACCTATGTGAGAATGCTTTCATTGACTACAGCTCAGCGTTCAACACCATAGTGCCCATGAAGCTCATCACTAAGCTAAGGACTCTGGGACTAAACACCTCCCTCTGCAACTGAATCTTGGACTTCCTGAAGGGCCACCCACAGGTGCCTCAAAGTGATTATCTCAGGATATGTTGTCGGAATCGGTTCAGCCACCGGGCTTCTCCATGCATTGCGCTGACAGAGATAAACACCTCTCTGGGAAGAGGAAAGGCGGAGGTGTATGCTTCATGATTAACGACTCATGGTGTAATCATAACAACATACAGGAAGTCAAGTCCTTCTGCTCACCCAACCTAGAATTCCTTACAATCAAATGCCGGCCATATTACCTCCCAAGATAATTCTCGTCAGTTATCATCACAGCTGTGTACATTCCCCCTCAAGAAGACACCAAGGCGGCCCTCAAGGAACTTCACTGGACTCTATGTGTAACGGTTGTCCTCCTCCTCTTCATCCGAAGAGGAGGAGTATGGATTGGACCAAAGCGCAGCATTGTGATACGACATGATATTTATTAAACAAGACGAAAACTAAACACACTTGAGAATTTACAAAATAATAAACGAAGTCAACAGACCTGAACAAAACGAACGTACATATACACGAAGAACGCATGAACAGGTACAGACGACACAAACGAACGAACAAACGAAACAGTCCCGTGTGGTGCACAGACACAGACACGGAAGACAACCACCCACAAACAAACAGTGTGAAACAACCTACCTATATATGGTTCTCAATCAGAGGAAAACGTCAAACACCTGTCTCTGATTGAGAACCATATAATGCTAATTACAAATGACCTAAACATAGAAACACAAAACATAGGATGCCCACCCCAACTCACGCCCTGACCAACTAAACACATACAAAAATAACAGAAAACAGGTCAGGAACGTGACACTATGTAAACTGGAAACCTTACATCCTGAGGCTGCATTTATTGTAGCTGGGGATTTTAACAAAGCACATTTGAGAACAAGGCTACCTAAATTCTATCAGCATATTGATTGCACTACATGCGGGGGTGATACACTCGATCTATTCTAACTTGCGCGATGCATACAAAGCCCTCCCCTGCCCTCCCTTCGGCAAATCCGACCACGATGCCATCTTGCTCCTACCGTCTTATGGGCAGAAACTCAAGATGTACCAGTGACTAAAACCATTCAACACTGGTCTGACCAATCGCAATCGGAAGATTGTTTTGATCACGCAGCCTGGGATATGTTCCGGTCAGCCTCAGAGAACAACATCAATCTATATGCTGACTCGGTGAGTGAGTTTATAAAGAAGTGCATTGGAGATGTTGTAACCGCTGTGACTATTAAAACCTACCCTAACCAGAAACTGTGGATGCATGGCGGCATTCGCGCAAAACTGAAAGCGCGGAACCACCGCATTTAACCATGGAAAGAGGTCTGGAAATATGGCTGAATATAAACAGCGTAGTTAATCTCTGTACAAGGCAATCAAACAAGCGAAAAGATGGTACAGGGACAAAGTGAAGTCGCAATTCAACGGCTCAGACACAAGACGTATGTGGCAGAGTCGACAGGAAATCACGGACTACAAAAATAGTCGCAAGGCTGCTGGCCCAGACGGCATCCCTAGCCACGTCCTCAGAGCATGCGCAGACAGGCTGGCTGGTGTGTTTACGGACATATTCAATCTCTCCCTATACAAGTCTGCTGTCCCCAAATGCTTCAAGATGGCCACCAATGTTACTGTACCCAAGAAGGCAAAGATAACTGAACAAAATGACTACTGCCCCGTAGCACTCACTTCCGTCATCATGAAGTGCTTTGAGAGACTAGCCAAGGATCAAATCACCTCCACCTTACCGGCCACCCTAGACCCGCTTCAGTTTGCATATTGCCCCAACAGGTCCACAGACGATGCAATCGCCATCACACTGCCCTATCCCATCTGGACAAGAGAAATACCTACGTAAGAATGAAGTTCATTGACTACAGCTCAGCATTCAATACCATAGTACTCTCCAAGCTCATCATCAAGCTGGAGTCCCTGGGTCTCAACCCCACCCTGTGCAATTGGGTCCTGGACTTTGACGGGCCGCCCCCAGGTGGTTAAGGTAGGAAACAACATCTCACATGACACAACAGTAGTGGGCTTGATTACCAACAACGACAGGACAGCCTACAGGGAGAAGGTGAGGGCACTCGGGAGTGTGGTGTCAGGAAAACAACCTCTCACTCAACATCAACAAAACAAAGGAGATGATCGTGGATGGCAGGAAACAGCAGAGGGAGTAACCCCCATCCACATCGATGGGACAGCAGTGGAGAAGGTGGAAGTTAAGTTCCTCGGCGTACATATCACCGACAAACTGAAATGGTCCACCCACACAAACAGTGTTGTGAAGAAGGCGTAACAGCGCCTCTTCAACCTCAGGAGGCTGAAGAAATTTGTCTTGTCACCCAAAACCCTGACAAACTTTTACAGATGCACAATCGAGAGCATCCTGTCGGGTTGTATCACAGCCTGGTATGGCAACTGCACCGCCCTCAACTGCATGGCTCTCCAGAGGGTGGTGCGGTCTGCACAACGCATCACTGGGGGCAAACTACCTGCCCTCCAGGACACATACAGCACCCGATGTCACAGGAAGGCCAAAAAGATCATCAAGGACAATAACCACCCGAGCCACTGCCTGTTCACACCGCTACCATCCAGAAGGCGAGGTCAGTACAAGTGCATCAAAGCTTGGAACGAGAGACTGAAAAACAGCTTATATCTCAAGGTCATCAGATTGCTAAACAGCAGTCACTGACTCAGAGAGGCTGCTGCCTACATTGAGACCCAATCGCTGGGCACTTTAACTTCTTATGGCTGCAAGGGGCAGCATTGAGTAACCTGGAAAGAGGTGGCCATTTCAAACGGCCTCCTACTCAATTCCTGCTCGTACAATATGCATATTATCATTACTATTGGATAGAAAACACTCTCTAGTTTCTTAAACCGTTTGAATTATTTCTCTAAGTGAACCAGAATTTTTCTGAGATTTCAGAGATTTCCAAAAGCGAGGTCTTTTTTCAAGAGCTTGTCTATAAAAGGGCATGTCACTTGGGACTATAGAAACACGTCATACACCTTCCCTTGGGTGTCATGCGGAAGTGAGAGCAGAAATGACTTGAATATCTCGTTCTGGGATTGAATACATCCTCTTGGAGTGAGAGGTCCGCCATTATTTATTTTTTCGAAGGCGCGAAGTTGGACCTGGAATTGCCTCCTGGAAAACCGTCGTTATAGGTGAATATGATCTCCGGCTTCGATTTTATTTGATACATGTCACAATATCATCCTAAAGTATGTTTTTTCAATATAGTGTCACGATCGTCAACGGGACTGAGAGAGGACCAAGGCGCAGCGCGTGGAAAGTACATCTTCTTTATTAAAGAAAGAAGACGAAGAAAAGACACGAACACTATACAACAAAACAGACGACCGTGAAGCTATACAAACATAAGTGCTGACACTAAACACTCTGACATAGACAATTACCCACAAACAGCTAAAGCCTATGGCTACCTTAAATATGGCTCCCAATCAGAGACAACAGAAACCAGCTGTCTCTAATTGGGAACCCATTCAGGCAACCATAGACTTTCCTAGACAACTACACACAACATTAAACCATCTATACACCTTAACCCTCTAAACCATACAACACCCTAGACAATACAAAAAACACACAAACTTCCCCATGTCACACCCTGACCTAACTAAAATAATAATGAAAACAAAGATATTAAGGCCAGGGCGTGACATATAGTTTAATTATATTATTGAAATTTATTCGGGACTTTAGACGTGATGCGTTGGAAGAATTTGTTCAAGAAGGAGAGATTAGCGCCGCACGGCCAGTGTGCTTGCTAATTCAAGAGGGAAATAGTTTGTTCTGGATCCAAACAAAGACGGTTCTGGACAATGGACCCCTTTACAACATTCTGATGGAAGATCAACAAAGATAAGGACCCAATTTGGGATGCTTTTTCATATATCTGTCGAACTGTGCTATCGCTACCGATTACTTGGAATCAATGCTGTTGTGTGTTAGCTATTGCAGTAAGCTAATATAACGATATATTGTGTTTTCGCTGTAAAACACTTAAAAAATCGGAAATATTGGCTCTATTCACAAGATCTTTGTCTTTCATTTTGCTATACACCATATATTTTTCTGAAATGTTTTATGATGCGTAATTAGGTAGTTGACGTTGGTGTCTGTATTTACTCTGGCTACTCCCGTGCTATTTCTGACTGTAGCTATGATGGTAGCATCAATGTAAAACTGATTTATAGCTCAAATATGCACATTTTTCGAACAAAACATAGATTTATTGTGTAACATGTTATAGGACTGTCATCTGAGGAAGTTGTTTCTAGGTTTGTTTGGTTGGATCTCGGTTAGTTAGGTTGGCTTTGTGCATGCTACCTGTGCTGTGAAAAATGTCTGTCCTCTTTTGTATTTGGTGGTGAACTAACATAAATATACGTGGTGTTTTTGCTGTAAAACATTTTAAATGCAGCATTTGAAAGATGTTTATCTTTCAAATGCTGTATTGGACTTGTTAATGTGTGAAAGTTAAATATTTAAAAAAAATATATTTTGAATTTCGCGCCCTGCAATTGAGCTGGATGTTGTCATAAGTGTACCGAAGTCGGGCCAGCCAGCCTAACAGGTTAATAAAATGGTTCATTAGTCACTTTAAACAATGCCACTTTAATAATGTTCACATACAGTTGAAGTCAGAAGTTTACTAACACTTAGGTAGGAGTCATTAAAACTCGTTTTTCAACCACTCCACAAATTTCTTGTTAACAAACTAAAGCTTTGGCAAGTCGGTTGGGACATCTACTTTGTGCATGACACAAGTCATTTTTCCAACAACTGCTTACTTACAGAGTATTTCACTTATAATTCACTGTATCACAATTCCAGTGGGTCAGAAGTTTACATACACTATGTTGACTGTGCCTTTTAAACAGCTCGCAAAATTCCAGAAAACGATGTCATGGCTTTAGAAGCTTCTGATAGATTATTTGACATAATTTCAGTCATTTGAAGGTGTACCTGTGGATGTATTTCAAGGCCTACCTTCAAACTCAGTGCCTCTTTGCTTGACATCATGGGAAAATCTAAAGAAATCAGCCAAGACCTCAGAAAAAGAATTGTAGACCTCCACAAGTCTGGTTCATCCTTGGGAGCAATTTCTAAGCACCTGAAGGTACCACGTTCATCTGTACAAACAATAGTACACAAGTATAAACACCATGGGATCACGCAGCCGTCATACCGCTCAGGAAGGAAACAAGTTCTGTCTCCTAGAGAAAAGTGCAAATCAATCCCAGAACAACAGCAAAGGACCTTGTGAAGATGCTGGAGGAAACAGGTATAAAAGTATCTATATCCACATTGAAACAAGTCCTATATCGACAAAACCTGAAAGGCACCTCAGCTAGGAAGAAGCCATTGCTCCAAAACCGCCATAAAAAAGCCATACTACGGTTTGCAACTGCACATGGTGACAAAGATCGTACTTTTTGGAGAAATGTCCTCTTGTCTGATGAAACAAATATAAAACTATTTGGTCATAATGACCATCGTTATGTTTGGAGGAAAAAGGGGCTTGCAAGCCGAAGAACACCATCCCAATCGTGAAGCACGGGGGTGGCAGCATTATGTTGTGGGGGTGCTTTGCTGCAGAAGGGACTGGTGCACTTCACAAAATAGATGGCATCATGAGGGAGGAAAATTATGTGGATATATTGAAGCAACATTACAAGAGATCAGTCAGGAAGTTAAAGCTTGGTCGCAAATGGGTCTTCCAAATGGACAATGACCCCAAGCTTACTTCCAAAGTTGTGGCAAATGGCTTAAGGACAACAAAGTCAAGGTATTGGAGTGGCCATCACAAAGCACTGACCTCAATCCTATAGAAAATGTGTGGGCAAAACTGAAAAAGTGTGTGCGAACAAGGAGGCCTACAAACCTGACTCAGTTACACCAGCTCTGTCAGGAGGAATGGGCCAAAATTCACCCAACTTATTGTGAGAAGCTTGTGGAAGGTTACTTAAAACATTTGATCCAAGTTAAACAATTTAAAGCCAATGCTACTAAATAATAATTGTGTGTATGTAAACTTCTGACCCACTGGGAATGTGATGAAAGAAATAAAAGCTGAAATAAATAATTTCCCCTACTATTATTCTGACATTCCACATTCTTAAAATAAAGTGGTGATCCTAACTGACCTAAAACAGGGAATTTTTACTAGGATTAAATGTCAGGAATTGTGAAAAACTGAGTTTAAATGTATTTGGCTAAGGTGTATATAAACTTCCAACTTCAACTGTATCTTACATTACTCATATCATATGTATATACTGTATTTTATACCATCTATTGCACTTTGCCTATGCCGCTTGGCCATCGCTCCAACTATTTATATGTACATATTCTCATTCATCCCTTTAGATTTGTTTGTATTAGGTAGTTGTTGGGAAATTGTTAGATTACTTGTCAGATATTACTGCACTGTCGGAACTAGAAGCACAAGCATTTCGCTACACTCGCATTAACATCTGCTAACCATGTGTATGTGACCAATAAAAGCTGATTTGACTTGGTAAGGGTAGGCAACAACACATCTGCCACGCTGATCCTCAACACTGGAGCCCCTCAGGGGTGATTGCTGAGTCCCATCCTGTACTCCCTGTTCACCCATAACTGCGTGGCCAAGCACGACTCCAACACCATCATTAAGTTTGCTGACGACACAACAGTGGTAGGCCTGATCACCGACAACGATGAGACAGCCTATACGGAGGAGGTCAGAGACCTGGCCGTGTTGTGCCAGGACAACAACCTCTCCCTCAATGTGAGTAAGACAAAGGAGCTGATTGTAGACTATAGGAAAAGGAGGGCCGAACAGGCCCCCATTTACATCGACGGGGCTGAAGTGGAGCGGGTTGAGAGTTTCAAGTTCCTTGGTGTCCACATCACCAACAAACTATCATGTTTCAAACACATCAAGACAGGTGTGAAGAGGGCACAACAACACCTTTTCCCCTTAAAAAGGTTTGGCATGGGTCCAAAGATCCTTAAAAATGTCTACAGCTGCACCAAGTCTAGGACCAAAAGGCTCCTTAACAGCTTCTACTCCCAAGCCATAAGGCTACTGAACAATTAATCAAATGTCCACCCGGATTATTTACATTGACCCCACCCACCTTTGTTTTTACACTGCTGTTACACGCTGTATATTATCTATGCATAGTCACTTTACAAATGACCTCATCTAAGCTGCACCCCTGCACATTGACTCAGCCCTGTTACCCCCTGTATATAGCCTCGTTATGGTAATGCAATTTTCTTGTTACTTTTTTTGTTTTATTTTTTTGGCATTTCTTTATTTAGTAAATATTTTCTTAACTCTATTTCTTGAACTGCATTGTTGGTTAAGGGCTTGTAAGTAAGCGTTTCACAGTAAGGTCTACACCTATAGTATCCGACACATGTGACAAAGAACATTTGATTTGATTATTTCTGAAATCCACGGAACAATTTATACAAACTGGCAATTTATTGTGAGTAGCTGCAGTCACTTCAGATTTGGCCAATTAGGACCAGGACAACTACAGCAGAGAAAACACTGATTGCATTGACTGAGTTGGCCAACATATTGGTCTTTATGGAGACACATGGCCTGGTCATAGTTTACAGTGATCTAAACTAGACTGTTGTTTCACAAATGGTGGTTTGGAACATGGGGACCATAGACACCATATAGACTACATAATTGGTTGGGACCCACTGGTTGGTTCTCACGGCCCAATTACTTCACACTAGGCTCAGTACACTGTGACCAGAAACCTTGTTTTGATGATCTGATGAATATTGCCAAAGACCAATATGAAATATGAGTTAATCAGTGCAAATCAATTGCAATCGTTTGAGGCTTTTTACCACTTGGATGTTGCCTTAATGCCTAACACTGCATGGATGGTTTGCTGCATTGATCTCCCCTGTCTGATTACAGAAAAGCTGCCTTGTAACCTGGAGTTAAAACAAACAGACACACTCCCAACCTCGCATAATTCAAATGGGATGTCAACATTGTTAAACCAAAGCTCAAGGTCAATAAAATCAGCCCAATTTAAACTAGTATTGAGGCCGCTTGATATCAAATAATAAACACATGGGTGTTTTAAACTCTGTTAAATATCTACTCCGATTAAGATTCAAAGATGTCTGCAGAAAGAATGGGGTATGAGCTGTGATATGACACCTTGAGTTAAAAAACAAACTATTTTGGTTATTGAACTATAGTAAATGCAGTGGATTAACACCCGTAACAGAATGATGGTAACAGAATGACATAATGGGTCCCTGATCTGTACTATACAGAAATGCATAATTATGAATGTCCTTCTCTTTATGGTGACATATCCTGAGTAGGTACACAAAGGTAGAAAAATTGAATATCCTCCTATGGATGTTTGAGCTCCGCCCCCAAACATGACCAAATTTGGTTCTTGAAGGACGAGAAGTATCCTCGTTGAAGAAGGTTGAAATGACTAGCAACGGAAAATAAACTTAACCTCATTTGTCCGGCTTTCGCATCAACAAAAGAATATTGATAACCTCTAGCAACACTACTTACCAGTCGTAAGGTTAAATGTGTCCCTCGCAATCAAATAAAAGTTGAACCACAATCTTGGTGTAAACGGTGGTAGATTACGTTGTAGGAAGTGCGTGGTCTAATGGCAGCCCACTGTCTAACACAGCAGGATTGTTGTGCAGTTTGGACAAAAGTTGGATTCAGACGTTTATTTTCCGTCACCAGGCATTCAACCTTCCACAACTAGGATACTTCCTGTCCTACAAGATTATAGTTGTGGTCGCAGCTAAGCACAGCAGAGCAAAGTTCAGCGTCCATGGACGCCCGGTGTTGGTCGTTGCTTAGTGGGTGAGGACGCTGGTTACAGTAAATGGAATGAGAGGGGGCTCATGGGTAGGTGTCAGTAAGAGCCGGGAGAGGTGACATTAAAACCTTTTCTCAATAGGGGGTGCTGTTTGCATATTGTAAAAATGTTGTTCCCAAATTAAACTGCCTCGTACTCAATTCTTGCTCGTACAATATGCATATTATTATTACTATTGGAAAGAAAACACTCTCTAGTTTCTAAAACCGTTTGAATTATTTCGCTGAGTGAAACAGAACTCATTCTGCAGCACACTTCCTGTCAGGAAGTGGTCCCGTGTGGCTCAGTTGGTAGAGCATGGCGCTTGCAACGCCAGGGTTGTGGGTTCATTTCCCACGGGGGGACCAGGGTTCACTTCCCACGGGGGGACCAGGATGAATATGTATGAACTTTCCAATTTGTAAGTCGCTCTGGATAAGAGCGTCTGCTAAATGATGTAAATATAAAATAAATATAAATATAGGAAGTGAGATTTCTGAAATCGAGGTCTCTGTTCTAGGGTCAGTTTATAAATTCCCATGTAAGCTATGGGGCTACATGCACTGCATACGCCTTCCCCTAGGTGTCAGTAAGCGGTGAGAATTTGAATGGAGTGGATTGCACCATCTGGGGCACTATAAAAGCTCTTGGAACGGAAGGTCCGACCTTTTCAACGGGGGGGCCTGACGCAGGATGGACATCACCATGGCGTCCTGAAAAGCTTTCGTTTTAGCAGTTGTATATCTCCGGCTCTGATTTAATTTGATTTTTGTCTTAAAAACTTCATAAGGTAGTTAAATAAAACCGACTTATAGCAGTTTATATCAGTTTATTGCGATTTTGTGGAATTTCTTTGTCACGCGCTATCGCGAGTTGGACACCTCTCCGGCACATGGCTAACGTTAGCGGCTAATTCTACAGGAGAAGAGGACATCTTTCAACCAAAAGACGATTGTTCTGGACAAAGGACACCTTGGCCAAGATTCTGATGGAAGCTCATCAAATAGTAAGAAGTCTTATGCTGTTAATTCATATTTATGTTGAAAAATGATAAATGGAGAGAGAAAAGAGAGACAAGGGGAGGGTTTGCCCAAACTGTTTTCACACTCTTTCTTTGACCTCCATGGAACAGAATTTAAAAATAAAACAGCTATAAGCTGAACATAACAGTATGTCAGTGGAAGGGAGGACAGTAGCAGGTGCCCCAATTGTGTTTTTTTTAATATATAGTTTTATTTTCCTTTTGTCATATTTTATTTTACTTATTTTTTTGCTGTTTCCCAACTCTGGGTTGTGTTTCCTACGAATTCCTATTGTAGCCAATTAGGCTGCAGTCATTCTGTTACTGATTTGTTGGTCATTCTGTTACCAATTTTGTAACAGAATGACACGTTTTAATAACTTAAATCATAAACCAAATTGTAATCAGTAAAGACACTATAACTAATTGGTAAGTCTACCTTAACTTGTTACTTCTGTGAACTTTCATTATACTCATGCATGATGAAGAGAAATGAGAAAATACAGTATTCAGACCTCTTGACTTTTTCCACATTTTGTTACGTCGCAGCCCTAGTCTAAATTGTATTAAATATGTTTCCCTCATCAATCTACACAAAATAGCCCATAATGAGAAAGCAAAAACAGGTTGAGAAGTTTTTGCAAATTTATTTTAAAAAATGTAAACAAAAATACCTTATTTACATAAGTATTCAGACCCTTTGCTATGAGACTCGAAAATTGTTTCCATTGATCATCCTTGAGATCTTTGATCATCCTTGAGATCATCCTCGAGTCCACCTGTGGTAAATTCAATTGATTGGACATGATTTGGAAAGACACAAACCTATCTTTATAAAGGTCCCCCAGTTGACAGTACATGTCAGAGCAAAAACCAAGGCATGAGGTCGAAGGAATAGTCCCTAGAGCTCCGAGACAGGATTGTGTCGAGGCACAGATCTGGGGGAGGGTAGCAAAACATTTCTACAGCATTGAAGCTCCCCAAGAACACAGTGGCCTCCATCATTCTTAAACTCTTCCTAGAGCTTGCTGCCCGGCCAAACTGAGAAATCGGGGGAGAATGGCCTTTGTCAGGGAGGTGACCAAGACCCCAATGTTCACTCTGACAGAACTCCAGAGTACCTCTGTGGAGATGGGCGAACTTTCCAGAAGGACAGCCATCTCTGCAGCACTCCACCAATCAGGCCTTTATGGCAGAGTGGCCAGACGGAAGCAACTCCTCAGTAAAAGGCACATGACAGCTCGCTTGGAGTTTGCCAAAAGGCACCTAAAGGACTCTCAGACCATGAGAAAATAGATTCCCTGGTCTGTTGAAACCAAGAATGAACTCTTTGGCCTGAATGCCAGGCATCACCTCTGGATGAAACCTGGCACCATTCCTACGGTGAAGCATGGTGGTGGCAGCATCATGCTGTGGGGATGTCTTTCAGTGGCAGGGACTGGGAGACTAGTCAGGATCAAAGGAAAGATGAATGGAGCAAAGTACAGAGAGATCCTTGATGAAAACCTGCTCCAGAGCCCTCAGGACCTCATACTGGGGCGAAGGTTCACCTTCCAACAAGACAACGACCCGAACCACACAGCTAAGACAACGCAGGAGTGGCTTCGGGACAATTCTCTGAATGTCCTTGAGTGGCCCAGCCAGAGCCCAGACTTGAACCCGATTTGAACATTTCTGGAGACCTGAAAATAGCTGGGCAGCGACGCGCCCCATCCAACCTGACAGAGCTTGAGAGGACCTGCAGAGAGGAATGAGAGAAATTCCCCAAATACAGGTGTGCCAAGCTTGTAGCGTCATACCCAACAAGACTCGAGGCTGTAATCACTGCCAAAGGCGCGCCAACAAAGTACTAAGTAAAGGGTCTGAAGACTTATGTAAATGTCATAAGTTTTTTATTTTTAAATACATTAGCAAACATTTCTAAAAACCTGTTTTTGCTGTGTCATTATGGGGTATTGTGTGTAGATTGATGATGGGAAAAAAACAATTTCAGCAATTTTAGAATAAGGCTGTAACGTAACAAAATGTGAAGAAAGTCAAGGGGTCTGAATACTTACCGAATGCACTGTACGTTGGTTTGTGGTAACAGAATGTCAAGACACTAGGCAATATTTCTTAAACTTACAGAAAGCAAATAATTTCTGCAAAACAAAATAGAAAGGTTGATATTAGTTGGCAGGGGTCTTTGCTTCAATATTACTGTGTTTTGATGCATTTCCAATACCTATTAAATACTGTTTCTGCCAGATGTTGTCTAAGACCCCTTTTCCATCTGTTTGACCAGAATTCAAAGCCTTTATTATTTTCAAATTTTTAGGATGGGAAATGGTTAAAACATTTATATATGCCATAATTTCTCAAAAATATATAGACTCTTAGCTTTCATTTGATGGCAAATGTGATGTGCTCCTATGAACTTCACATGTTAGTGCTCATGGTGCTTTTTACATGGAAATGCCCACATTCCTTCTTAACACTTTTCATGTGCCAGCAGTTCAGCCATCACAAATTCCAGATGAAGACAAAATATATTCTGGAACAAATTATTCTATGTCAAAGACTTCAAATTATTATATGATTTATTGCAATACAACAAACCTTTAGCTATAATATGCTAAGGCAAAACAGAAGAACACAGGAGGTACAGGAGGAAAATATATAGGCATAGTATTTTTATGATCCAAGCTAAGCTTACCAAAAGTTCTTAATAGGAAATGATTGTCAGATGTGCAAAATAGTATTTATTCTCAAACTATCCACATTTCACTAAAAGGCAGAAGACTAGTTGCATCTGTGCAATACAGTGCACATCTCTGATCTCAGTAATTGTATTAGTGTGATCACTGGGAGTAACAACACCTATAGTCTACACTATTGTCTATCCACCCAATGTGTGAACACTATCCCCTTGGCTCTCACTTGGCAAGAAGTCGGTTTCTTTGGAATGCTTTTCATATTGGCTGCTCTCTCTAGCCCTTCTAATAAAACATAACACTTTCTCCCCTTTTGGGTGTGCTGGGATCATAACTGAAACTCATCAAAGCCCTCTGCTCTGCATGAAACAAACAGGGGTAGCCTGGGTAGAATCCTGAGGCATGAGAGTTAATATTATGGGAGGCCATCAGTACATGATATATGGTTTGTGTCTTTCCAATGATATGGTTCTCTCTAACCTTAGTAAGGCATAGTTGGACTGTGGTTATGGTTCTAGCAGAGTACTTTTGCATTCTGTATTGTAGAAATCGGAGGCTAGATTTGTTCTACTGTGATTATTATTATTTGACCATGCTGGTCATTTATGAACATTTGAACATCTTGGCCGTGTTGTGTTATAATCTCCACCCGGCACAGCCAGAAGAGGACTGGCCACCCCTCATAGCCTGGTTCCTCTCTAGGTTTCTTCCTAGATTTTGGCCTTTCTAGCGAGTTTTTCCTAGCCACCGTGCTTCTACACCTGCATTGCTTGCTGTTTGGGGTTTTAGGCTGGGTTTCTGTACAGCACTTTGAGATATCAGCTGATGTAAGAAGGGCTATATAAATACATTTGATTTGATTTGATTCTTATGCTAAAACATTACTTTGTTACTCTAACTATCCTAGGGGTATTTAGCAGACCTCTGGGTAACATTGACATTACACAGACAGAATGATTTTGGACATACAGTACCAGTACAGTACCACACTCTTGGCCTTCTCTCAACCAGCTTCATGAGGTAGTCACCTGGAATGCATTTCAATTAGCAGGTGTGCCAGTCCATAATTACTTTAAGACATGAAGGTCAGTCAATCCGGAAAATGTCAAGAACTTTGAAAGTTTCTTCATGTGCAGTCGCAAAAACCATCAAGCTCTATGATGAAACTGACTCTCATGAGGACCACCACAAAAAAAGGAAGACCCAGAGTTCATTAGAGTTAACTCAGAAATGGCAGCCCAAAAAACTTCACAGAGTTCAAGTAACAGACACATCTCAACTTTAACTGCTCAGAGGAGACTGTGTGAATCAGGCCTTCATGGTCGAATTGCTACAAAGAAACCACTACTAAAGGACACCAATAAGAAGAAGAGACTTGCTTGGGCCAAGAAACACAAGCAATGGACATTAGACCGGTGGAAATCTGTCCTTTGGTCTGATGAGTTCTAATTTGAGATTTTCTTTGTGAGACGCAGAGTAGGTGAACGGATGATCTCCGCATGTGTTGTTCCCACCGTGAAGCATGGAAGTTTGATGGTGTGGGGGTGCTTTGCTGGTGACACGGTCTGGGATTTATTTAGAATTCAAGGCACACTTAACCAGCATGGCTACCATTCTACAGCGATACGCCATCCCATCTGGTTTGCGCTTAGTGGGACTATCCTTTGTTTTTCAACAGGACAATGACCCAACACACCTCCAGGCTATGTAAGGGGTATTTGACCAGATGACCTGGCCTCCACAATCACCCGACCTCAACCCAATTGAGATGGCTTGGGATGAGTTGGACCACAGAGTGATGGAAAAGCAGCCAACAAGTGCTCAGCAAATGTGGGAACACCTTCAAAACCGTTGGAAAAGTATTCCAGGTGAAGCTGGTTGAGAGAATACTAAGAGTGTGCAAAGCTGTTATCAATGCAAAGAGCAGCTACTTTGAAGAATCTAAAATGTTTTGATTTGTTTAACACTTTTTTGGTTACTACATGATTCCATATGTGTTATTTCAAAGTTTACAATGTTGAAAATTGTAAAAATAAAGAAAAACCCTTGAATGAGTAGGCGTGTCCAAATGTTTAACCGGTACTGTACCTGCTATGTGAGATGTGAATCAAATCCCACTCACTTTTTTTGCCTCTGCAGAGCAGGTTGAGTTTGTTTGCTTTTGGTCTGGCTGAGGACAACCTGCAGAGAAGGGCTTATCACCAGCCCAGTAGCAGAAACCTGAGCCCAAAGGTGTGAAAACTGAAAACTCCCTTGACCAGACCACAGAGTGCTGCCTGCCTGCAGCAACATGACCCTGTTTCCTCTGTCTGTCTGCGTGTGTGTGCGCTATTAGTGAAGAAATTGCCGGCATGCTTGTACATGAGTATCACCAGGGTTAGACAGACAGAGGGTGTACCGGTCATTAGCGAGCTGTGACCTGAGAAAGAGGCCATAACGGAATGCTATGCTGCAAGGTAAACGCTGTCTTTTCTATGGAAGGCAAATGATGAATATGTGTGTGTATTCACTGAGTCATGATATGAATGTTAGAGCCTGTAGTGCACATGGTGACATTACCCATCAAGTACTAACAAATGGAAGCGTTTAGTAGGGAACTACAGATCTGTAACTGCATCACCTTCAATGATGTTCTCATAAGCACCATAAACAACACTTTATAAAGACAGCATCACAGCTACAGAAAAATGCTAATGTGGAGAAAAGATGATGAGCCATCAAAATAAATGAATATACAGAACATTTTGGAGCAGATTTGGGTGGGCATGTTATTCAAAGCTCTGGCATCCTGTTCATTAAGGGTTCACTGTTCTAAAAAACAACAAAAGGATTCTGAGGAGATTGCTCTGTAGCACTTCTCCTGCAATGGGATCAGGTTCAGCACCAGAGCCAAAGCCAGGGAAGGCTGCCAAAAGGACAGGCAACATGCTGTCCCCCAGCCAGGGCCGGGTGTGGGGGGGATAGGGAGAGAGAACAGTACAGACAAATAACAGACAAATCTAATAAAAAACGAACCACTCACAAGACAACCACACCATAGGAGTTTCACCACATGGCCCGGCTACACAACTGAGTGGTTTAGAAGGGATTATGAAAAAGGTGAAAACAAGCAGTGGAAATGCGTCAGTATTAGGTTATCAAGCCAATCTAGCATAAGAAGGAAGTAGAGAAGCTTCCCTGTAAAATGTAATGGATGAACAAGAAACGGAGATTACAGAGACATGCTGTGTGTACTGTGTTGCACGTCTGTGTGCAATCCAGCTAGTGCATGTACAGTATGATCCCAAGACCTTTGATCCGTGCGGTCTCTGAGCTTCTTGCGAGGGGGAAGGCTTTTCTTTTAGAATCCTCTCCTCTCTGTCTCATACGTCTCCATTGCAGGGGCCTACACTGCATTTGCAATGATACCAAAAGAGAAGTTGACTTATGAAATTCACATATCTTTTGAGCAAAATGTTTGTGGCGATGTGAAGTTGTTTTCTTGCTTGGTGAATCATTTAGAATGGATACATTTAAGAGGAAACAGAGACTAATCACAATGATAACATTGCCCTTTCCTATTGGTTCATACGTCTTCATCCTCAAGCTCAAATGACTATTAAAATGATTCACTGATGCCTTACTGAAATCAATCTATTAATAAATACAAGCCAAGCAACCTTGCAGCAGCTAGCTATGCTGTGCCACGGCCTATCAGAAAGGCAACACTGATCATCAACACCCTCTCTCTCTCTCATATACATCATCCATACATAAAAACGCAATAACTCACCACGTCAGGTGCCATCTCTAAACTGAAGCTCATTATGGTAGCACAGTGATTGGGCCTTACAGACAGAAAGAGCCCCAAAACGCTGCCATTGTTGTTAACCAACTGACGAACAAAACCAACAGGCCGTGGATGTCGGAGCCCCCTTGTGTTGGTTGCTGGAGATCCTCTGTGTGGTTGAGCAGCTGAGAATGAGTGAAGAGGCGGATTTCTCCATAAATTAGCATCAGTCTCTTCCTTGCTCTCTTTCAAGGCCTTGTCTTACACACAGCCAGGCTTTATAGAACTAGAGAATGGCTCCCATGGCAGCTTCAGATGTATGCTGAATAATAGATGGTTGAATGAACAAAACGGCCTTCCAGTCGGCACAGTGCCATGGTAGAGAGAGAGAGGAGCCATACTGGAGAAGTCTGGCCAATGGCAAGCTGAAGACAAGATGTTATTTACTAGGCATCATTTAAAGTCACACCACCATATAAGGCAACATTAGGTTTCACTACCATTATTACCAGCAGTAATAGACATACAACCCTTCCCCAGTAGAAGTAAGAGTGGTGCTGTAGAGCAACCCATAATCCTCCAGTAGCAGTTCACACTCTCCTCTCCTCCTAGCCTAGCGTCTGAGGGTTGACTCAGGCGATCATTAACCATAAGCCCCTGCAGCACAGTAACTGAGACTGGGTGGGAGGAATTCTCCCTCTCTCGCTTACTGACACTGCCACTCAACCCACTTAGCAGCACTGATGCTTAAGATGGTTCTCCTCATACTCTTGGTGCCTGTTCAGTCACTTGTTCATCCTTATTGTTATATGCCACCCCCTATGTCTTTATGGTTCATTTGGATGACTTACATTATATACAGCATTCCTGAGGAGTTCAGGCTTCTCTAGCATGCTAAAATATTCCCTGTATTGCCATTCTTACAGTAGTAGAAGACAATTCACAGTATTATTCTCAATGATCCAGCTCAATCTCCTATTTGCCTTTGTATTTCACACCCCACGGCCACTACCCTGAGATGCATAGGAACACAGTGACAGCAGCACGGGCTGGATTATCTAGGACGGCACTGGGTGAAACTGCATCATTGATATCCTTTTTAAAACATGTCTCGCCCAGCCCAGTGATAAATATGGTGAATAACAGATTAACACGCTTGACAATAATAAACTACAAATCCCCAGCTGCAACCCTGACAGAATTCCCTAAAAGCCTTTACCTCAGGCCTAAATCACAAATCGAATCACTCAGTCTGTGATCCATTATTAGATCCATAATCTCAGACTTTGAAATCAATGAAACAGAACTATGTACATACAGTGCATTTGGGAAGTATTTAGACCCCTTGACTTTTTCCACATTTTGTTACATTACAGCTTTATTCAAAAATAGATTACATTTTTTTAAATCCTCAGCAATCTACACACAATACCCAATAATGACAAAGTGAAAACATGTTTTTAGAAATGTTTGCAAATGTATTACAAATAAAAAACAGATACCTTATTTACATAAGTATTCAGACCCTTCGCTATGAGACTTGAAATTGAGCTCAGTTGTATCATGTTTCCATTGATCATCCTTGAGATGTTTCTACAACTTGATTGGTGTCCACCGGTGGTAAATTCAATTGATTGGACATGATTTGGAAAGGCACACACCTGTCTATACAAGGTCCCACAGTTGACAGTGCATGTCAGAGCAAATACCAAGCCAAGAGGTTGAAGGAACTGTCCGTAGAGGTCGAGACCGGATTGTGTCGAGGTACAGATCTGGGGAAGGGTAATAAAATGTCTGCAGCATTGAAGGTTGCCAAGAACACAGTGGCCTCCATCATTCTTAAATGGAAGAAGTTTGGAACCACCAAGACTCGTCCTAGAGCTGGCCACCCGGCCAAACTGAGCAATCGGGGGAGAAGGGCCTTGGTCAGGGAGGTGACCAAGAACCCAATGGTCACTCTGACAGAGCTGTAGAGTTCCTCTGTGGGGTCTGAATACTTATGTAAATGTCATATTTCAGTTTTCTTTACTTTTTATAAATTTGCAAAAATTTCAACAACAAAAAAATTATATTTGTCATTATCGGGTATTGTGTGTAGATTTGATGGGAAAAAAACAAATAAATCAATTTTAGAATAAAACTAACGTAACAACATTTGAAAAAAGTAAACGGGAATGAATACTTTCAAATGCACCATAAAAAAGTGCAGTGAGGCAGGTCCAGGCAACAGAAGGCTAGAAGGCCAGCGGAAGTGTGATCATCCACACTACTAAAGGGTGTAAACAGTGAGAGTATACACATTCTTTCTAATTTATCACAGACAATAACTGAGTGGAAGGCTAATATGACCAGCTATTGTCACCAGGCCTTGATAATGTCTGGCCTAGGGTAAGACAATCAGTCAAATAAAGTAAATCTACATTTGTTTAATTAGGTCTAGATGCTCTAAGAGGAAGGACAGAAAACAGGGCGATAAGATAAATACAAAAAATATGACATTTCACCATAGGCAGCATGCAAAACAACATCTGTATCTTTTATAACACCTTCAGAGCCTCTCATTCGCATGAGAAGACCCATCAGCCAGATGTTAGTGTCACCTGTCTGGACTCTGGGGAGATAGTGTTAGATGTCCTATGAGGGTAAAAGCTCTTTCAGAGCAGAAGCCACGTAAGCCTGGATACAGACCCCACAGGACCTGCTATGTTGTTCAGTCACAGCACAGACAGCACAGACCGCCCTCCCCTCCGCTGCACTCTCTCTCTCTCACGCACACACACACATACACACACACACTATCTTGACGCTCTGAGGGTGCACTGTCACTTCGTAAACATCAGCCAGGCAGAAAACACACATACTGTAGGGCAGGGATCCCCAACTGGCAGCCTGCGTGTAAGTTTTCTGTTAAAAAATAAAACATACAAATGGGTGGGGGGGGGGGGGGCATAAGACTGTAAAAACACCAGCAAATCAGCTCCAAGTGATTTTAATTTTGGAAATCTGTTCCAAAGTATTCCTATTCATAGAGATATTTACATTGTGTGTATAAAACATTACAAACACCTTCCTAATATTGACTTGAACCACCTTTTTCCCTCAGAACGGCCTCAATTCATTGAGGCATGAACTCTACAAGCTGTCGACAGCGTTCCACAGGAATGCTGGTCCATGTTGACTCCAATGCTTTCCACAGTTGTGTCAAGTTGGCTGGATGTCCTTTGGGTGGTGGGCCATTCTGATACATATGGGAAACTGTTGAGTGTGAAAAATCCAGCAGCACTGCAGTTCTTGACACACTCAAACCAGTGCCCCTGGCACCTACTACCATACCCTGTTTAAAAGGCACTTACATATTTTGTCTTGCCCATTCACCCTCTGAATGGCACACATACACAATACTCAATTGTCTGAAGGCTTAAAAATCCTTCTTTAACCTGTCTCCTCCCCTTCATCTATACTGATTGAAATGGATTTAACAGCTGACATCAATAAGGAATCATAGCTTTAACCTGAACTCACCTGGTCAGTCTGTCATGGAAAAAGCAGGTGTTCCTAATGTTTTGTACACTCAGTGTACGTGATAATATGCAAATGCAGGGCAAGTTTTGAAATTATTATGTTTTAGTCAAATATTATATCTGTTTGGGCTTCTTGAGGTCAATTTGCAGTCTACAAATGATTTGTAATTATGTTCTGCCATCCGCTCAAAAAAACTAATTGGCCAGCGGCTGAATCTAGTTGATGATCCCTGTCCTACAGGATATTCTTCCTAACAGAGAGAGGAGACAGAGAGAGAATGCCACCAGAGCCCCCCTGCTGTAGTAGTGTCATGCTATGTTAATTTTTATTTTTTATTTCACCTTTCTTTAACTAGGCAAATTCTTATTTACAATGACAGCCTACCCCGGCCAAACCCAGACGACGCTGGGCCAATTGTGCACCGCCCTATAGGACTCCCAATCATGGCCAGATGTGATACAGCCTGGATTCGAACCAGAGACTGTAGTGATGCCTCTTGCACTTAGACAATGTATTCAAATATAATTGATATCCAATATAAATTGCTGCTATTTGCTTCTCCAGTGACATTAATATAGAGGCAATGTGGTGTGGCTGAACTCAAAGGCTCAATAAATGTAAACAAAGGAGCGCAATTAACGGAGCTCTGCCCCAGACCCCCCCCCCCCCCCCCCCCCCCCCCCCCCCCCCCAGGGACCATGACAGTACACAGATCGTTCTACCCAGCAACAAAGCGTGCAGCCTTTCAAACACACTGACCCTAAATCGAGCCAGACTGAAAGCCAATGTCCGACTCCGAGTTTCTAAACCTTGTATTTTACCCTGGCGTCTTCTAGGGTGCATATAAGAATTGACCTCAGTTATATGATTCCTTCTTTCGAACGTTCCTGGTCTCTCCCACATGTCCAGCGGCCTCATCAATGGGCCTACAGAAGTTCATTGACAGATCTCCTGTCACCTGAAGGCTGGGTACAATATAATTATATGCAAAATAGCTACATAGATAGGGATGCTGATGATAAAGGTGACCAAACCACAGTGATGGACGCTATGTCTACTACTTGACAAGCCCTCAGCACTGGTAAGGTAACCAAGCAGGCACAAAAGCTAAACGTCGATTTACTTATGATTCGTTGAAATGTAATAATGAAACTGTAGCCTATGCTTTCCCGATTTTGTCTCGTGTCATTTAGCTTGCAGGTCTATTGATGCAGTTCCACAAGGTCAAAACATTTCTGAATGTGCATATCCTGTAATACCCACCTTTGACTTGCGTTTCATATTCTCCTATGATCTCCTTGTCCTTCTTGACTCTGGTTTGAGATGACATTTTTCGTGGGGGCTTGCGCAAGAGGTCCTCTATGATGATTCTCGACTCCAGCAGCGTTGTTCTCCGTCCTCTGCTCTTTGTGTCCGATTAGCTCAATGCAAAAAATGTAAACTCAAGTTTCAAGTAACGCTAATCACTTAATGAAGAAATGAAACGCGAAATTCTATAGTGAGCTCCCTAATGCTCACCTGCAGAGGGCTATGTCTATTTTATCTTGAAGAGAAGTACTACGCTTTTCTTGATAAAGCATGCCATCCAATGCAAAAACTGCAGCGGAGAAAAACAAAACCCTTCTACTCAAAGAAAGAAAATAATGGAAATAGAATGATCGTGGGTGTAGGCTAGGCGTTCACCCATTTCGATTATTTCTTTATTTCTAGAGTGCCCAAAAATGAATATTTTTTGCGTTCGCAGTGGACCAGTCTTTGATTAGCTGTGCGCTCTGAGATTTTGCGCTGCAGGGACATATGAATTGAGTCGAACGTCACACGAGTCTCCTCCCGTTGTAGAACTCTCTCTCTCTCTTACTCTAACTCAATCCCACACATTTTGTTGCATGAAATGTGGTATCTGTTAAGCAGTTTTTTTCTTTAATTTGATATGATTTCTTGCATTTTCTTCAATGTCGGCTAAATAGTGTCTGATTCTGCCAGTTAGTGTCTTATTCCGTCATAAATCAAATCAAATTGTATTTGTCACATGGCCGAATACAACAGTGAAATGCTTACAAGCCCTTATTAACCAACATACCTATAAAAAAAAAAGAAATAAAATTAACAAATAATTAAATAGCAGCAGTATTGTGCAGGGGCACCGGTTAGTCAAGGTAATTGAGGTAATATGTAGGTAGAGTTATTAGATAATAAGCGTACACAGCAGCAAGGGGGGGGGGGGGGGGGGGTGCAAATAGTCTGGGTAGCCGTTTGATTAATGTTCAGGAGTCTTGTGGCTTTGGGGTAGAAGCTATATAGAAGCCTGTTGGACCTAGACTTGGCGCTTCGGTATCGCTTGCTGTGCAGTAGCAGAGAAAACAGTCTATGACTAGGGTGGCTGGAGTCTTTGACAATTTTTAGGGCCTTCCTCTGACACAGCATGGTATAGAGGTCCTGGATGGCAGAAAGATTGGCCCCAGTGATGTACTGGGCCATACAGTTGCCAAACCAGGTAGTGATGCAACCAGTCAGGATGCTCTCGATGGTGCAGCAGTAGAGGACCCATGAGGACCCATGCCAAATCTTTTCAGTCTCCTAAGGGAAGGAGGTGTTGTCGTGACCTCTTCACGATTATCTTGGTGTGCTTGGACCATGTTAGTTTGTTGGTGATGTGGACACCAAGGAACTTGAAGCTCTCAACCTGCTCCACTGCAGCCCCATCGATGAGAATGGGGGCGTGCTCAGTCTTCCTTTTCCTGTAATCCACAATCATCTCCTTTGTCTTGATCACGTTGAGGGAGAGGTTGTTGTCCTGGCACAACACGGCCAGGTCTCTGACCTCATCCCTATAGGCTGTCTCGTTGTTGTCTGTGATCAGGCCTACCATGTTGTGTCATTGACAAACTTAATGATGGTGTTGGAGTCGTGCCTGGCCATGCAGTCATGAGTGAACAGGGAGTACAGGAGGGGACTGAGCACGCACCCCTGAGGGGCCCCCGTGTTGAGGATCAGCGTGGCTGATGTGTTGTTACCTACCCTTACCACCTGGGGGGCGGCCCGTCAGGATGTCCAGGATCCAGTTTCAGAGGGAGTTGTTTAGTCCCAGGGTCCTTAGCTTAGTGATGAGGTTTGAGGGCACTATGGTGTTGAATGCTGAGCTGTAGTCAATGAATAGCATTCTCACATACTGTAGGTGTTCCTTTTGTCCAGGTGTGAAAGGGCAGTGTGGAGTGCAATAGAGATTACATCATCTGTGGATCTGTTGGGGCGGTATGCAAATTGGAGTGGGTCTAGGGTTTCTGGTGTTGATGTGAGCTATGACCAGCCTTTCAATGCACTTCATGGCTACAGACATGAGTGCTATGGGTCAGTAGTCGTTTAGGCAGGTTACCTTAGTGTTCTTTGGCATAGGGACTATGGTGGTCTGCTTGAAACATATTGGTATTACAGACTCAGACAGGGAGAGGTTGAAAATGTCAGTGAAGACACTTGCCCGTTGGTCTGCGCATGCTCGGAGTACACGTCCTGGTAATCCGTCTTGCCCTGCGGCCTTGTGAATGTTGACCTGTTTAAAGGTCTTACTCACATTGGCTACAGAGAGCGTGATCACAGTCTTCCGGAACAGCTGATGCTCTCATGCATGTTTCAGTGTTACTTGCCTCAAAGCGAGCATAGAAGTAATTTAGCTCGTCTGGTAGGGTGGTGTAACTGGGAAGCTTGTGGCTGTGCTTCCCTTTGTAGTCTGTGATAGTTTGCAAGCCCTGCCGCATCTGATGAGTGTCGGAGCAGGTGTAGTACGATTCAATCTTAGTCCTGTATTGATGCTTTGCCTGATTGATGGTTCGTCGGTTTGGCATAGCGGGATTTCTTATAAGCTTCCAGATTAGAGTCCCGGTCCTTGAAAGCGTCAGCTCTAGCCTTTAGCTCAGCGTGGATGTTGCCTGTAATACATGGCTTCTGGTTGGGGTATGTACGTACAGTCACTGTGGGGACGACATCATCAATACACTTATTGATGAAGCCAGTGACTGATGTGGTGTACTCCTCAATGCCATCGGAAGAATCACGGATCATATTTGAGTCTGTGCTAGGAAAACAGTCCCGAAGCTTAGCATCTGCTTCATTTGACCACTTTTTTATAGACCAAGTCACTGGTGCTTCCTGTTGTAGTTTTTGCTTGTAAGCAGGAATCAGGAAAATAGAATTATGGTCAGATTTGCCAAATGGAGGGTGAGGGAGAGCTTTGTACGTGTCTCTGTATGTGGCGTAAAGGTGGTCTAGAGTTGTTGTTTTTTTCCCCTCTAGTTGCATATTTAACATGCTGGTAGAAAGTTGGTAAACCAGATTTACGTTTCCCTGCAATAAAGTCCCTGTTCACTAGGAGTGCCGCCTCTGGATGATCTTTTTACTGTTTTCTTATAGCCGTATACAGCTCATTGAGTGCGCTCTTTGTGCCAGCATCGGTTTGTGGTGGTAAATAGACAGCTACGAAGAATATAGATGGTGTACATCTCATCTTGAGATACTCTACCTCAGACGAGACTTCCTAAGATATCGTGCACTAGCTGTTATTTACAAATATACATAGACCGCCACCCCTTGTCTTACCAGAGGCTGCTGTTCTATCCTGCTGATACAGTGTGTAACCCGTCAGCTGTAACCAGCCAGCTGTATGTTCTGTAAAATTCTCCATAACATGTGTGGCCATTATACATTTCAGGGTGGTCCGCAAGACTAGTGCACAAGACTTTTCCAGAACATGGGTGTTCCTTTCAGATGAGCTAGCAGGATGACATGTCTGGTTATTTCTGTAAAATGTATCTATAGACTGTTGCTATGGTCCTACATGCATGCACCTGTCTTAGTCGAGAACATGTCTGTATTTTTGAACTTTTTCTGTGGCTCTACAGTTTCCATGCCCTAATATGAAACAAAACTAAAATTAGTGCAAGGCAATAAGATAACGGTGTCTAAATGCCAGAGGAGATGAGTCATTAAGAGGAGTTACTGTGTGTGACGTGAGGAGAAAACATTTATAAGAAGTGTGTGCCAAAACTGGAAAGTTAGTTGTTTTCATGAACCAGCTCGACTTTTATTATGTCTTAATAAAAGTCTATTTGAACTCCGGCTCCGGTATTTGTGAAATATTATTGACTGAATATTTCCACGACATTATTCATGTAGTCGTTCAGCCACGACTCTGTGAAACACAAGACATTTCAGTTTTTAATGTCCCGTTGGTAGGATATACGTGCTTGTAGTTTGTCCACTTTATTATCCAGCGATTGTACATTGGCCAATTCTACCGATGGCAAAGGCAGATTAGCAACTCATCACCAGATCCTTACAAGGCACCCCAATCGCCTTCCGCAATATCGCTGTCTTTTTCTCCTGCGAATGACAGGGATGAGGGCCTCATCGGTTGTCTGGAGTAAATCCCTCTCGTCCGACTCATTAAAGAAAAATTATTCGTCCAGTTCAAGGTAAGTAATCGCTGTTCTGATATTCAGTAGCTCTTTTCGGTCATAAGAGACGGTAGCAGCAACATTATGTACAAAGTAAGTTACAAACAATGTGAAAAAACGAACAAAATAGCATGATTTGTTAAGAGCCCATAAAACGACAGCCATCCCCTCCTGCGCCAGTAAATTTGTTCTGTTTAATTGTTATCAACAACATGATTACACAGGTGACAGGATCTGCTATTAGAAGCTCTGTCAGTTCATTGTTCAATGTATACATTTTTTTATTCTTCTGTTTTGCTTTGTAGTGTGTTAACCAATAAATTAAATTCATGTTTTTATTTAAGCTGCATTGGCCAAAACACATTGATAATTATCTATTCAAAGAGAAACATAGCAAACCCAATGTAGTGCTCATTGCTATGGCAACCCCCCTCCAGCTGTGCTAACTCACATTACTTCCATGGCTGTGGCCCTTATATAGGCATATGTAATACCAACAGCACTAAGTTCCTCCATTGTGGTGAGGGATAACCTCTGCTGTCATCGGACTCTCACGTTAATGTGTGCAGACATCACACACTGTTATATCACACACACTTGATATTTATTTATTTTTATTTCACCTTTATTTAACCAGGTAGGCTAGTTGAGAACAAGTTCTCTTTTACAACTGCGACCTGGCCAAGATAAAGTAAAGCAGTGCGACAAAAACAACAACACAGTTACACATAAACAAATGTACATTGTGTGCAAATGTAGAAGGTTAGGGAGGTATGGCAATAAATATACCTGTGTACAGGTACAGTGATCGGTACGCTGCTCTGACAGCTGATGCTTAAAGTTAGAGAGGGAGATATGTCTCCAGCTTCAGTGATTTTTGAAAATCGTTCCAGTCATTGGCAGCAGAGAACTGGAAGGAAAGGCGGCCAAAGAAAGTGTTGGCTTTGAGGATGACAAGTGAAATATACCTGCTGGAGCGCGTGCTATGGGTGGGTGTTCCTATGGTGACCAGTGAGCTGAGATAAGGTGGGGCTTTACCTGGCAAAGACTTATAGATGACCTGGTCAAGGGAAGTCAAGTCTGGGGTGAACTGTTGTTAGTTGTAAATTTTTTGAACGGGGCATGCTTATTTAAGATGGTGAGGAAAGCACTTTTAAAGAGCAACCAGGCATCCTCCACTGATAGATGAGGTCTATATCCTTCCAGGATACCCGGGCCAGGTCGATTTAGAAATGCCTGCTATCTGAATTGCGTTAGGGAGCGTTTGACAGTGATGAGAGGTGGTAGTTTGACCGCGGACCCATTACGGACCGCAGGCAATGAGGCAGTGATCGCTGATATCCTGGTTGAAGATGGCAGAGGTGTATTTAGAGGGCAAGTTGGTCAGGATGATATCTAAGAGGGTGCCCATGGTTACGGATTTAGGGTTGTACCTGGTAGGTTCCTTGATAATTTGTGTGAGATTGAGATTGGCATCTAGCTTAGATTGTAGGACGGCCGGGGTGTTAAGCATATCCCAGTTTACGTCACCTAACAGTGTGAACTCTGAAGATAGATGGGGGGCAATCAATTCACATATGGTGTCCAGGGCACAGCTGGGGGCTGAGGGGGGTCTATAACAAGTGGCAACGGTGAGAGACTTGTTTCTGGAAAGGTGGATTTTTAAAAGTAGAAGCAAACTGTTTGTGCACAGACCTGGATAGTATGACAGAACTCTGCAGGCTATCTCTGCAGTAGATTGCAACTCCGCCCCCTTTGGCAGTTCAAATCAAATTTATTTATATAGCCCTTCTTACATCAGCTGATATCTCAAAGTGCTGTACAGAAACCCAGCCTAAAACCACAAACAGCAAGCAATGCAGGTGTAGAAGCACGGTGGCTAGGAAAAACCAAAACCTAGGAAGAAACCTAGAGAGGAACCAGTCTATGAGGGGTGGCCAGTCCTCTTCTGGCTGTGCCGGGTGGAGATTATAACAGAACATGGCCAAGATGTTCAAGTGTTCATAAATGACCAGCATGGTCTATTAATAAAAATCACAGTAGTTGTCGAGGGTGCAACAAGTCAGCGCCTCGTGAGTAAATGTCAGTTGGCTTTTCATAGCCGATCATTAAGAGTATCTCTACCGCTCCTGCTGTCTCTAGAGAGTTGAAAACAGCAGGTCTGGGATAGGTAGCACGTCCGGTGAACAGGTCAGTGTTCCATAGCCACAGGCAGAACAGTTGAAACTGGAGCAGCAGCATGGCCAGGTGGACTGGGAACAGCAAGGAGTCATCATGCCAGGTAGTCCTGAGGCATGGTCCTAGGGCTCAGGTCCTCCAAGAGAGAGAAAGAAGAGAGAATTAGAGAGAGCATACTTAAATTCACACAGGACACCGAATAAGACAGGAGAAGTACTCCAGATATAACAGACTGACCCTAGCCCCCCGACACTGTCACGACTTCTGCCGAAGTTGTTGCCTCTCTTTGTTCGGGCGGTGTTCGGCGGTCGACGTCACCGGTCTTCTAGCCATCATCGATCCATTTTCCATTGGTTTTGTCTTGTCTTCCCACACACCTGTTTTCAATCCCATCCATTACCTCTGGTGTATTTAACCCTCTGTTTCCCCTCATGTCTTTGTCAGAGATCCTGTCAGAGTCGTGTGTATAGGTGGCAGGGAAGTCAGGCGCAGGAGAGTCAAACGGAGTGTAAAATGGAGTCTTTTAATGAATGTCCAAATACATGCTCCATAACACTAATAAGAAACGAACATAAACAAATATGGGTACGAAGACCCGTCGCGCACCTATACACATAAAAAACAATACTAACAAGAAAAAATCTCTGACAAAGACATGACAGGCAGGATATAACCCCACCCACTTTGCCAAAGCACAGCCCCCACACCACTAGAGGGATATCTTCAACCACCAACTTACCATCCTGAGACAAGGCCAAGTATAGCCCACAAAGATCTCCGCCACGGCACAACCCAAGGGGGGGCGCCAACCCAGAAAGGTAGATCACGTCAGTGACTCAACCCACTCAAGTGACGCACCCCTCCTAGGGACGGCATATAAGAGCACCAGTAAGCCAGTGACTCAGCCCCTGTAATAGGGTTAGAGGCAGAGAATCCCAGTGGAGAGAGGGGAACCAGGTTTAATTTTGATTTATACAGACTAGTCACATTTTAGGTTTTGACGTTATTATACCATGTGGGTGTTGGGAAGGATTTTTAACAGGAAGCCAGTGTAGGGAGGCTAGCACTGGAGTAATATGATCAAATGTTGGGGTTCTAGTCAGGATTCTAACAGCCGTATTTAGCACCAACTGAAGTTTATTTAGTGCTTTTACCTAGAAGTAACAAAAGCATGGATTAATTTTTCTGCATCATTTTTGGACAGAAAGTTTCAGATTTTTGCAATGTTACGTAGATGGAAAAAAGCTGTCCTTGAAACAGTCTTGATATGTTTGTCAAAAGAGAGATCAGGGTCCAGAGTAACGCCGAGGTCCTTCACAGTTTTATTTGAGACGACTGTACAACCATCAAGATTAATTGTCAGATTCAACAGAAGATCTTTGTTTCTTGGGACCTAGAACAAGCATCTCTGTTTTGTCCGAGTTTAAAAGTAGAAAGATTGCAGCCATCCACTTCCTTATGTCTGAAACACAGGCTTCTAGCGAGGGCAATTTTGGGGCTTCACCATGTTTCATTGAAATGCACAGCTGTGTGTCATCCGCATAGCAGTGAAAGTTAACATTATGTTTTCGAATGACATCCCCAAGAGGTAAAATATATAGTGAAAACAATAGTGGTCCTAAAACAGAACCTTGAGGAACACCGAAATTTACAGTTGATTTGTCTTAGGACAAACCATTCACAGAGACAAACTGATATCTTTCCGACAGATAAGATCTAAACCAGGCCAGAACTTGTCCGTGTAGACCAATTTGGGTTTCCAATCTCTCCAAAAGAATGTGGTGATCGATGGTATCAAAAGCAGCACTAAGGTCTAGGAGCACGAGGACAGATGCAGAGCCTCGGTCTGACGCCATTAAAAGGTAATTTACCACCTTCACAAGTGCAGTCTCAGTGTTATGATGGGGTCTAAAACCAGACTGAAGCATTTTGTATACATTGTTTGTCTTCAGGGAGGCAGTGAGTTGCTGCGCAACAGCCTTTTCAATTTTTTTTGAGAGGAATGGAAGATTCGATAGTTTTTTATATTTTCTGGGTCAAGGTTCGGCTTTTTCAAGAGAGGCTTTATTACTGCCACTTTTAGTGAGTATGGTACACATCCGGTGGATAGAGAGCCGTTTATTATGTTCAACATAAGAGGGCCAAGCACAGGAAGCAGCTCTTTCAGTAGTTTAGTTGGAATAGGGTCCAGTATGCAGCTTGAAGGTTTAGAGGCCATGATTATTTTCATCATTGTGTCAAGAGATATAGTACTAAAACACTTGAGTGTCTCTCTTGATCCTAGGTCCTGGCAGAGTTGTGCAGACTCAGGACAAATGAGCTCTGGAGGAATACGCAGATTTAAAGAGGAGTCCGTAATTTGCTTTCTAATGATCATGATCTTGAATTTATTATTGCTGAAGTGAAAGCCATCCTCTCTTGGGGAATACTGCTTTTTAGTTAGCTTTGGCGACAGTATAAAAAATAAATTTCGGATTGTTCTTACTTTCCTCAATTAAGTTGGAAAAATAGGTTGATCGAGCAGCAGTGAGGGCTCTTCGATACTGCACGGTACTGTCTTTCCAAGCTAGTCGGAAGACTTCCAGTTTGGTGTGGTGCCATTTCCGTTCCAATTTTCTGGAAGCTTGCTTCAGAGCTCGGGTAGCTTCTTTATACCAGGGAGCTAGTTTCTTATGACAAATGTTTTTAGTTTTTAGGGGTGCAACTGCATCTAGGGTATTGCGCAAGGTTAAATTGAGTTCCTCAGTTAGGTGGTTAACTGATTTTTGTCCTCTGACGTCCTTGGGTAGGCAGATGGAGTCTGGAAGGGCATCAAGGAATCTTTGGGTTGTCTGAGAATTTATAGCACGACTTTTGATGCTCCTTGGTTGGGGTCTGAGCAGATTATTTGTTGCGATTGCAAACATAATAAAATGGTGGTCCGATAGTCCAGGATTATGAGGAAAAACATTAAGATCCACAACATTTATTCCATGGGACAAAACTAGGTCCAGAGTATGACTGTGACAGTGAGTAGGTCCAGAGACATGTTGGACAAAACTCACTGAGTCGATGATCCTTTTTGGAGTGGGTCTGTGGACTTTTCCATGTGAATATTAAAATCACCAAAAATTTGAATATGATCTGCTATGACTACAAGGTCCGATAGGAATTCAGGGAACTCAGTGAGGAACGCTGTATATGGCCCAGGAGGCCTGTAAACAGTAGCTATAAAAAGTGATTGAGTAGGCTGCATAGATTTCATAACTAGAAGCTCAAAAGATGAAAACGTCATTTTTGGGGGGGTAAATTGACATTTGCATTGTAAATGTTAGCAACACCTCCGCCTTTGCGGGATGCACAGGGGATATGGTCACTAGTGTAACCAGGGGGTGAGGCCTCATTTAACACAGTAAATTCATCAGGCTTAAGCCATGTTTCAGTCAGGCCAATCACATCAAGATTATGATCAGTGATAAGTTCATTGACTATAACTGCCTTTGAAGTGAGGGATCTAACATTAAGTAGCCCTATTTGGAGATGTGAGGTATCATCCGCATAGCAGTGAAAGTTAACATTATGTTTTTGAATGACATCCAAAAACACGAGCTCTTTCAATAATAATCACGAGCTCTTTCAATAATGGCAGGAATGGAGAAGGTCTTTATTCTAGTGAGATTGCTAAGGCGAACACCACCATGTTTAGTTTTGCCCAACCTAGGTCGAGGCACAGACACGGTCTCAATGGGGATAGCTGAGCTGACTACACTGACTGTGCTAGTGGCAGACTCCACTAAGCTGGCAGGCTGGCTAACAGTCTGCTGCCTGGCCTGCACCCTATTTCATTGTGGAGCTAGAGGAGTTAGAGCCCTGTCTATGTTGGTAGATAAGATGAGAGCACCCCTCCAGCTAGGATGGAGTCCGTCACTCCTCAGCAGGCCAGGCTTGGTCCTGTTTGTGGGTGAGTCCCAGAAAGAGGGCCAATTATCTACAAATTCTATCTTTTGGGAGGGGCAGAAAACAGTTTTCAACCAGCGATTGAGTTGTGAGACTCGTCTGTAGAGCTCATCACTCCCCCTAACTGGGAGGGGGCCAGAGACAATTACTCGATGCCGACACATCTTTCTAGCTGATTTACATGCTGAAGCTATGTTGCGCTTGGTGACCTCTGACTGTTTCATCCTAACATCGTTGAGGGATCTAATATTAAGTAGCCCTATTTTGAGATGTGAGGTATCACGATCTCTTTCCATAATGGCAGTTCTATCTTGTCGGAAAATGTAGTAATTGGGGATGGAAATTTCTGGATTTTTGGTGGCCTTCCTAAGCCAGGATTCAGACACGGCTAGGACATCTGGGTTGGCGGAGTGTGCTAAAGCAGTGAATAAAACAAACTTAGGGAGGAGGCTTCTGATGTTAACATGCATGAAACCAAGGCTTTTACGGTTACAGAAGTCAACAAATGAGAGTGCCTGAGGAATGGGAGTGGTGCTGGGGACTGCAGGGTCTTGGTTAAACTCTACATCACCAGATGAACATCGGAGGAGTAGGATAAGGGTACGACTAAAGGCTATAAGAACTGGTCGTCTTGTGCGTTCAGAACAGAAAGTAAAAGGAGCAGATTTCTGGGCATGGAAGAATAGATTCAAGGCATAATGTACAGACAAGGGTATGGTAGGATGTGAGTACAGTGTAGGTAAACCTAGGCATTGAGTGACGATGAGAGAGGTTTTGTCTCTAGAGTCAGCAGTTGAGCCAGGTGAGGTCACCGCATGTGTGGGGGGTGGGACAAAAGGGCTGTCTAAGGCATATTGTGCAGGGCTGGGAGCCCTACAGTGAAGTACGACAATCACTAACCAAAACAGCAATAGACAAGGCATATTGACATTAGGGAGAGGTATGTGTAGCCGAGTGATCATGGGGTCCAATGAGTAGCAATATGTGAGTCAGGGAGCCGATTCAGTAATCGCTACTACGCTAGGCGAGCTGGAGACACGGTGATTCAGACAGCTAGCACGCTGGAGCTAGCAGATGGGCCCTCGGCGATGTTGCAAGGGAAGAGCCTGTTGAAACCACCTCGGACGATTACGTCGGCTGACCAGTCGTGATGGATCGGCGGGGCTCTGTGTCGGCAGTAAAGGGTCCAGGCCAATTGGCAAAAGAGTCTGGCAGTCTGGCAGGTATTGACAGAGCTGAGGCTGGCTGGTGTCATAGTTAACGGTGAAGACCCCTAGCAGTGGCTAACTGACTACTAGCTAGTAGCTAGTTAGCTGGCTAGCTTCTTATGGGGGTTCCGGTTCTAAAGTATAAAGATAGCAGATCCGTACCACATTGGGTGAGGTGGGTTGCAGGAGAGTATATTCCGTCAGTAGATGGAAAGTGAGATTAAAATATATACGGAAAAATTAGGAAAAATATAAATAAAACGATATTTACACTGGACGGGACAAGACAAAACACACGTCCGACTACTACGCCATCTTGGACGCTAATAGGTCCTGTAGTGGGGTGGCAGGGCAGCAGTCATGTATCGGTGGGGGGATGTGAGGAGAAAAGATCTGGGGGTATGTAAGTCTGTGTGGGAAATGTACATGACTGCATGTTGCTTTAATATGCGGCTCTGATCTCTGATATGCAAGTAGAAAGCCAATGTGTGTGTGTAAGGGTACATAGGTGTGCAAGGCCAGTGTAGTGTTGATAGCTATAGGTAGGCTTGTGCTGTTTGTTCCAGGGATAAGTGCCTTGCTCAAGGGCACATCTACAGATTATTCACCTAGTCGGCTTGGGGATTCACATCAGCGACCAGTTGGTTACTGGGGCAACACTCTTAACCGCTAGGCTACCTGCCACCCTACATGAATCCTAGCCCAGTCACTGTGACTGGGATTATACATCAACACCTTCGGCACCTCTTTAATATCATTGAAACTCAATTCCAAGTCTCTGTTGGAAATCATTTTTGTCTTCATGGTACTTCCTGCTTTAAATAAAGATGAATAATTGACTTATTTAGGCCCATCGCCCCATGAACAACATACAGTAGGCCGTCAACGATGCTTCTCTAGCAAACTTGGCTTTGAGCAGTCTTCTCCATCTCATTCCAGGAGTTGACAATCTTTCTGTGCTCTGGTTAGATGTAATAATAAATAAATAAATAAAATAAAGGTTAGATGAAAAGCAATCCTCACATGAAGGATTGCACACAAACACTCACTCAATGTATGTTGGATCTGTAGATTGTTTTGCTAAATGGAGGCGTCATAGATGCAAGTACTGCAATGTGTTACACATGCTGAAGATGATGATTATAAGCATGGCAGAAAAGATGTGAATGTTTTGCTGGCTGTGCCAATGTTATTGAAACTGAGTCCTAAACATTGTGTTGGCTCTGGAGCTGAGCTGAGTGTGAAAAATGGTCTAGCACACATTAGAAGCAAAGGAATATACTGTAGGATTGATGAAACTCGAAACTCTGATTGGAGACGGCTATAAAGTACTATTACGTTATTATAAACAACACAATGAAAAATAGCAGTGCTCCATTCTAAATCATTCACACACATCTGATTCTCACTTTTGGTTCAAGTGTTCAGTCGATTAAACCTATACCACATATGCACTTGATGTTTTACAGTAGTGTCAAAATGTGTCATGTTTGTTTGTTAGGCTGGCTCTTCCTTCCTGTACATCTGTCTGCTATGTTATATGGGGGGTGGCAGTCATGCATGCGCATAACTTGACTCGCCTGACTCGTTATTTTCAGCTCCTAGTGGAGCAAAGGGCCTCAATGGTGCATCTTCAGCGAATTCTGTTCTGGGCGGTTTTCTTGACTTCAATCCAGGTGGTTCCTGCATGCCTTTTTCATCTCAGTCTCCACAGTCCTGAGTTTATTATATATTTTTCTTCTTTTTGTGGATCCATTTGTAAATATCCAAGTATTCTGCTGAACACTGCACATTGCTGTATAAGAAACGCCTGACTTCACCTGAAAGACTTCCTGCCATCTCCCTTGGCCGTGAGACATCTTACTGTCTCACATCTTTATATACATTAGATTTCATGTGCAAATTGTTCCAGATATAGACTCTGCAGACCAATGTAAGGAAGAGTAAAACAAAAAAAATGTAATGATTCAAGACCCTCCTCTCTTGACACTTTTAATTGGAAAATAATGTCCATCAAATGCATTAACACCCTACAAGATGAGTCAGAGGTTGTCTTAGCATATGCACAAACTGTTTACGTATCACCCTCCATTAATTCTTGGAAGATAGGTAGATAATGGCTTTTAAATTACCGTGATGGCACTCAAGTGTAAAGCTCATTGTGCCTGAGCCTTGTCAGTGGGAGTGGGTTGCGACATGAGCTCAGCACAGTGCTTCCTCCTATGAAGACATGCTAGTACATAAATTAGATGTGGAGATGAAACAGTCTGTCTGGAGAGTCTAATTTATCTGAGAGAGTGACTCTCTAAGCCCCCAGAACGTAAATTCCCACTTATCTGGGCAAACTCTGAACATGCCCCTCATGCCTCAGGAATAAAGATGCCAAAAATAGGATGTGGTTTCTCCCCCCACCCTGCTTACCAGCCCAGTGCTGTCTGAAGATATTTTCTGGCTGATGAACACCTGCCTAAGGAGAATACATAGCCCGGTAAGTAATAGTAGCTGTATGAGCTGATGCATGAACATCAGGGAGAACATGAACCTTTTACCATAGTGTTTGAATGAAAAATACATGAATGAAAATACAGATATACTTACCTGGCAGGGCAAACACCTTGATCATGAAGGAGGTTCACCCAGGGAGAGGCTCAGTTGCTGCACTCCGGCTGTGCTGACCGTTGCAAATTCTCCAAATGTGACAATCTCCACTGCATCATTTGTGTTAGTCAGAGCACAAAAAGAGATTTCAGGAGTGCGCTTAGCTACTCAAGTTACTGCTAGTGTTGATAAGTTTGTATGAAGTGAGGTTGTTCTCTAAAAACAGCTTCTAAACTGAACTAGTCGCTGGTCAGTGAGGAAAAGAGGAGGGGGACACCCATTATTCACCTGTGATGCTGACCAGCTGTTTGAAGCGCTAAGAGACTTGGATAAGAAGACCCCTACTCCAGAGTGACACCCTGATGGATTCTGCTCCTTTGTTTACTACAAAAGTCCTCGCCTCTCCCCCCTCCCTTCTCCCCCTCATTGCTAGGCATCTCAGGGGGGAGGAAGCCTGGGAAACTATGACTTCACTGTTTTTCAGGCACAAAGATCCATTGTGAAGCACGTTCAGTATTTCATTCTAAAGTGCCAGAGTGGGAGCCACTGCTAGTCTCCACACCAAACTGAGGCACAAGGGAAACAATGTCCACACCCAGGGATTCTGTCTGGGCCTTGTCAGAGAAACATAATTAGAATCATACTGTAAGAGAGAGAAATAATGAATATAATATAACACTTTGGTATTTGAAACCCTACATTGAGGTTAATTTATGTGGTGCTGTGGTGTTTCTCTGTATATACTTTCTATAATATGCTACATAATTTGCTTTTCCTACGAAAAACAACTATTAGAACTAACTTTATACAAACTGGATACGAAAAGTGGTGTCTCTTTACAAATGCAGCAAATGATCTCTGCTTGGGAATATTCCCCCCCAAAATTATAAGTGATATATCCAAATAGTGTAAAATCCAGCAATATTACACCTTGGGATCAGTAGCTAAATGAATAATACATTTCTGACATATTATACCACTGGGAGAAAGGAGAGTGTAATCATCTGTTGATGTAAAGCGGTAGGAGTGAGAGAGTGTGAATACCCAACTTGACCTTTGACTGCTGGAGGTCAGAAGTCAGGGCTCATCAGAGGTATGAGATTGCAGAGAGGGGGATAAGCTTCCAGGAGAGATCCATCATTTTCCTCTCATCTCTTCTCCTCTAGCTCGCTCACTTAATCCATCCAGGGATGGCTTTGCATTGACATTATAGCCTTTCATATCACCAATAATCCCTGAGAAATGGCTAAGGCGCTGTACTCTCCCAGGCTCAGAGGAATCCCTAATGGGAGCAATATACAGTACTTTCTCCAGTGTAGGATTGGTTTCCTCACAGTCCATACTGGGTATGTAAAAATTGTTACTCACCATAGACATGTCATACCCGAATGGAAAATAAAATGAGTCATGTCACTTTCTGTCTATTGATTCGATGCGGTGGGTGCCAGCGTTGGGTTGCATTCGCTTCATATTGATTAAGTTTAGATTCTCTCTCAGTTCACCAAAATGACATTTTCTTGAAGGTCTGCCCTTTACAGTGACAAGAAATATGCATGAGATGACTGCTGACATAGCTGATATCTTTGGTAAAAAATGAAAAATCCATGCCAAATAATTACTATAAAATAACAATATTCACTGGAACAGAAGAAAAAAATTATACCTGAAAGAGATCGACCCTGCTCGCCGTATTTGCTGGTTTGTGATCCGCTAGCATCGCAGGAATAAGGCAACCTCAAAGTTACACACAGGCAGGGGAATTCCATAACAATACTTTTTTGTTGGCATTGTTAGTGACCCATTCTATTCCACATTATGAATACACACAAAAGAAACATGTCTTGTTATGGTCCCATTAATTGTCATTACCCAAGACATACGTGCCCCTGTACACTCATTAGAAAACTTCATTATTTCCTGCATCATAAACTGGCCTCAAAGTTTTTGTTTTATGGTCCACATCTGGACCTCAGCTGCACTGGGCTCTGTATTGTTCTTTGTCACTGTTAAGTGAATTCAGTTTGAGTCACTGATTTTCATTTGTTCAACTAAGTAAGAGAGGCTCGAGACTCTGGCTAGTGTACTCTAAGGCCTTGACTGAAATCCAAGGGGGAGGAGTGGCGGTCTAATACTATGGTCAATCATTTTCAGGAGTTCTCTGATAATGTTCCTGATGCCAGGTTTCTGCAAATGCTTAGTACAATATAACACAATTAGGGCTGTCAAAGTTAATCAGTTAACTTTTTGTAATTTTAGTGCACCATTCTTCATGATTCTTGTAATGCTTTATATAGAAAAATATATTTTTTTAAATATTGAATTTGGCCTTTACTACTATAGCCCATAGGGAGCGATGTCTGCATAGGGGTGCAGATTGTAAACATGCACAGAAGCTCTGGCTAGGGCCTTGGGGCCAATACGTAACGCTTAATAAAGAGCAGTGATACTAGCAAGATCAGTGTGCGGATTTCTTCTTTTTTCTCTACTATAGCCCATAGAAACACATTGAATAACACATTCATGAATGAAAAAAAGTCAGTAAAAAAGACAGTCAAAAAATAAATAATAAGGTTTTGAAGTGCCTGTCCTATATCTAGGAGATCTAAAGAAAGCTCAGGAAATATTGTAGTTTTTTTGGACACATATTTAACCCCTTATTTTTTTTGCCACAAAACTACCTCCATACTTCCATTAATTTATATGGGTTACCTTCAGATGAGTCCCGTGACACTTGTGGGGGTCGTAGATCAAAACGAAGAACACCATCGTGTTCTGTTTCCACAGAGTGGTCATATTAATTTGCAGACCAAACCATTCGGATGCTACAGACGTGAGAAGACCAATTATTTTATTTATTATTTATTTATTCAGGATGTTTCACGGTCTGACAAACACCACTGTAGTTCGGCCACTTTCCACCGCAGATGGCCGAAGACTAACATAGGCAGATTCGGTGGATTGAGACGCAGAGATCTGTAGCTTAAATTTACAGATTTTGATGGGGATTTTTTTATGTTACTTGGATAGATTATAGACTCTTAATCATGGTTAATCACAGCAAATCATTCAATTAACTTGATAAAAACAATTATATCGTTTCACAGCCCAGAATAGAGTACATCTTTATTTTCCATGGTACAGTGAATAAAATAAATGTCTTCTGCTCTCATTACTTAAGTTCGCCAGATGGCACACAACACACACAAAGTTGTGAGGAGCCCTGTGTATAAAAACGAAGAGCTAGTGCGTTTGTACATGAAGTACAAGTAAATACAGTAATATGACAAAACATCCATTGGGACCCTTTGAATTACCTGATTCATATGAAACTAGAATCCTCAGTATTCCTCCTCTGTATGTATAACAAAGATGTATACCTATTTAAACCATGCAGTGTTTGGTCAATGCTACAAACCAGAAACGAAGTGCATATGTGATCATATTGACTTCAAAGAGCCGGTAGGTATAGAATCTTATTAGCACAGCTCGTCTAGCAGTCACTTATCCCCTTATGAGTAATACCACATTGAGAGAGACCCTGCGGAACACTCTCACCAAAGACCCTCTAAATCCCTAAGGATTTTTCCTTTATCATATGTGATTGCTTAGAGCTCCATTTCATGCTAGTGAATAAAGTCATGCCGGAGAGCCAGAGCCTGCATTCTCAGCTTCACTCAGTGGGAGATTATAGGCCCAACACTGAGAATAGAGGAGAAGTGTCAGAGGGTACCTCCTAAATGTTACCCTATTCCCTTTATTGTGCACTGCTTTTGACCAGGGCCCATTGGGAATAGGGTGCCATTTGGAACGTACCTTGAGTGTGACTTTAGTTATCCAGACAGACACTCCGTGGCCATCTGACACTCAGCAGAAGTGGCAGGAGTGGAAGCTCTAATTGTGCTGATTGGACGGACCCTGGACCAGAGGGGAGGGGCAGACAAAAGGAGAGTGTCACTGTGGCCCCTTATGAGTGACCCCAGGGCTTTGGGATGCTGACAGAGGACTATAATAGGGATGGACAGGACTGTTTGGTACAAACACATAGAGGTACCTCATACTTAACCCTGAGATGAGTTACCAGATCTCACCCTGTGTTCTATTGGGTTTTTATATGCCTCTATCTATCCTCCTCTCATATCATTTATTTGGCTAATAACATTATTTCATATAATACTAATGGATTTTATCTAGAACTTACCTATATGTTTAAAGTTCCTGCAGTTTGAGATTGTTTTTGTATAGAATTCCCGAGAGAAGATTTCTCTGACCCTCTGTCTGCAGCACCATGTAGCCACCTGCTGTGTGGGAGTGTTCTTTCTTTGGTGTCAACAAACACCCACGGTCATCTCCGACTCCACACAGACTAATCTATGTGTAACTTTTAACATGGAGGAGTACAAAACTGTATTAGCTTAATTAGCAAACTCATATTATGTTTGATTGTTATGGCTTCACATGTACAGTATTAAGAATAGCGCAGGATGGTGTGCTTTTTGCAAACTTAGTTACAATTAGAGCCCTGAGTTTTTCCTGACCATGACCAGGAAAACTCTGAGCCCTTATTATACCTGGCTAGTTGTAACATGTAGTTACAATACCACTATCTGTTCACCACTTTTCACACAGAAAGAAAGGCACGTTCTGTGGGATGTTCCCCAATATACAGTATGGCTGGTCTGGTGTTTGATGATAGATGAGTTATCTCAAGCACAGAACTAGACTTCCAGCCGATGACAAGCGCTGCTGCTCGTCTCGTCACACTTTCACAGGGGACAATTAATCAAAGATGGAGATGTGACATACAGGAACAGTTATTCTACTCCCCATTTACTGGATAAGCATGGATAAGTGCTAAGGATGGGTGGTGAAGGGAAAGTGATGATTGATTTTCAAAACCCCAGATGTGTAGGACTGACCAGACTACAACTATGGTCTGAACAAACAAATAAAGGGGTGTATGCAATATATCCTAAGCATGAAAAAGACGAATGCATGATTCTTCAAGAGAGCAGAGGTGACACTGTTTAAACATTATAGGCTTTCATCCCTCCCTCTTGGATATGGCATGTCTTATACAGCATAATAATAAGCCATTTTATCGAACATAAATATTGTTTATATCAGTTAGACCTACTTTTTCATTCCTTTTCTGGAAAACAGTGGATAGACTGAGAGTAAATACAGTTCTCATGGCCACCCTTCCATTGAGAGCTCATTTTCCTGGGCAAGCTGTCAGGTTCCCCTAATAATAAACCAAACGTACGCTATGAAATGTACATTGGCCTGGGAGAGAGATGTTAAACAAATACAGCAGTTTTGACAAGCTACCCACTTTAAAAAATATATTTTTCTTATTTTTCTTTTGTTCTTGTTATCTCTCATTCTTTCTATATTTTACCCCCTTTCTTTTCTTGTTTGGGGTTGGGGGTGAGAGTGAGAGCGTGTGTGTGTGTGTGTGTGTGTGTGTGTGTGTGTGTGTGTGTGTGTGTGTGTGTGTGTGTGTGTGTGTGTGTGTGTGTAGAATGGCTGACAAAGTGGCGTGTGTGAGGGTAAACAGAGGATCATGTTTGGTGGAGGGATCTTTCAGGTGGGCAGGCAGCTACAGCCCCTCCAGCCCCCTTGCAGCAGGGAGCAACAAACAATCCCATCTGGACGACAGAAACCCAGTCCTGTGATACAGGCTGCCATGGTGTTGTTTCTATTCTTTCTCTCTCTTTTCTCTTTTTAGAATTTCAACTCATGTATTCATTTTCACCCTCTCAGTGTTAAGTTAGGGTGATCAAATCAAATCTTATTTGTCACATGCTTCGAATGCAACAGGCGTAGTAGATGCCTTATTTCATCACATTACCAGTGGGTCAGAAGTTTACATACACTCAATTAGTATTTGGTAGCATTGCCTTTAAATGGTTTAACTTGGGTCAAACGTTTCGGGTAGCCTTCCACAAGCTTCCCACCTGGTGTAACTGGGTCAGGTTTGTAGGCCTCCTTGCTCGCACACGCCTTTTCAGATCTGCCCACACATTTTCTATAGGATTGAGGTCAGGGCTTTGTGATGGCCACTCCAATACCTTGACTTTGTTGTCCTTACGCCATTTTGCCACAACTTTGGAAGTATGCTTGGGATCACTGTCCATTTGGAAGGCCCATTTGCAACCAAGCTTTAGCTTCCTGACTGATGTCTTGAGATGTTGCTTCAAATTTATCCATATAATTTTCCTCCCTCATTATGCCATCTATTTTGGGAAGTGCACCAGTCCCTCCTGCAGCAAAGCACCCCCACAACATGATGCTGCTACCCCTGTGCTTCACGGTTGGGATGGTGTTCCCTCGGCTTGCAAGCCTCCCCCTTTTTCCTCCAAACATAAAGATGGTCATTATGGCCAAACAGTTCTATTTTTGTTTTATCAGACCAGAGGACATTTCTCCAAAAAGTACGATCTTTGTCCCCATGTGCAGTTGCAAACTGTAGATGGCTTTTTTTATGGTGGTTTTTGGAGCAGTGGCTTCTTCCTTGCGGGGCGGCCTTTAAGGTTGTAGATATAGGACTCATTTTACTGTGGATATAGATACTTTTGTACCTGTTTCCTCCAGCATCTTCCCAAGGTCCTTTTCTGTTGTTCTGGGATTGATTTCCACTTTTCGCACCAAAGTACGCGTCTCCTTCCTGAGCGGCATGACGGCTGCGTGGTCCCATGGTGTTTATACTTGCGTACTATTGTTTGTACAGATGGACGTGGTTCCTTCAGGCATTTGGAAATTGCTCTCAAGGATGTACCAGATTTGAGGTCTACAATTGTTTTTCTGAGGTCTTGGCTGATTTCTTATCTGTCTGTAAACAATTGTTGGAAAAATTACTTGTGTCATGTACAATATCTAACCGACTTGACAAAACTATAGTTTGTTAACAAGATATTTGTGGAGTGGTTGAAAAACGTGTTTTAATTACTCCAACCTAAGTGTATGTAAACTCCCGACTTAAACTGTAGGTCCTGGATTTCAGGAAGCTTGGCCCCAGTGTTGCACTGGGCCTTACACACTACCCTCTGTAGTGCCTTACAGTCAGATGCCGAGCAGTTGCCATACCAGGCGGTGATGCAACCGGTCAGGACGCTCTCGATGGTGCAGCTGTATAACTTTTTGAGGATCTGAGGACCCATACCAAATCTTTTCAGTCTCCTGAGGGGGAAAGGGAGTTGTCGTGCCCTCTTCATAGCTGTTTTGGTGTGTTTGGACCATGATAGTCTGTTGGTGATGTGGACACCAAGGAACATGAAACTCTCGACCCGCTCCACTTCAGTCCCGTCGATGTTAATGGGGGCCTGTTCAGCCCTCTTTTTCTAGGAAGGCTAGAAAATGTTTATAGTACAAAACTGCTTTTAATGAAGTATAGCAAAACAATTTCCTTAGATTGGGTTTAGCCAATAATCTCTTTGGTGGGCTTAGCAAGGGCCAGGTGTGGTATTCTTAATGTAACTTTAAGTAAGTTATTGCTCACATCCAGATAGATTGCAAATAACTTTAGGCCTATAGCATGCAAAGCTATTTGTGGTATAATCCCATTCTTGTCACTGTAACATGTGAAATCTTTTGTTGGAGTTTTCTTCAAATCAGACAACCAACAAATCAATATTTTAATTTCCAGTCGACTGTTTATCTGCTTGCCAGGTCTGCAGGCCTATATCTAGGCTATTCACCTGTGGTTCACTACCACCCTCTTCTGGTGATTTATTGTAAACTCATGGCATGCCTCCTATAATCTTTGCCCAGGGTTGGGAAATCCTGGGAAATCTCCAAATGGGAAAAATACCATGGGACTTTTTATGGGGATTTTTGCACACTGACTTACTCTTTTGTTCTCTTTGTCATCAAATAAGACTTACTCTTCCATACAAATAACAGGATTTATTTAGGTTTTGAACTTCAATTAAGTAGTGCTAGTTTCTGAACAGAGTAAAAACTCAAACGAACTAGGAAAAGCTCAAACCAAGTTTATTCACCCACTGGGTCATACAGCTGCAAAGACAACATACAAGTCACACAAGCCCATCTTTATACCTTCCAACTAGGCAGAGTCATCTCCTTGCATGTCTAAGATAGAAAAGTAGTGTATGTTGTTAGGCAGAAACATAGTAGGTTCCTCTTACTGGTATTGTCATGGCCCTGCCTAAGTCTAGGACCCTCATGGGTGTGGAAATATGTGTGCGTGAGATAGGACTGTGTTCAGATGGCCTTCATGGTGGGCCTCTGTGGCCCCCCTCCCAGCAGTGTCTTTTCTCTTCAACTGTTGACCTTATCTCGAGTTGAGTTCCACATCCCTCATGGTCCTGGTTCCGCAGCAACTGGCCTGCCTTATCAGGTACTAAAACTAGACTACTGTTGCCCTTTGCCTCCCTCCTTAGGAACAATAACATATTTGAACAGAATATCAACTTTCTGCACTTCCCCTTTTCTCACTCAGTAACTTTCCATATCACTCAGTAACTTTCCACACACAAAGTTCCTCTGTACCCTTCATTGACCCTAACATATACATTCCTTATACATGTAAAGTAATCAATAAGTTCTGGTATGGTAACATGAATAAGTATATTTCAAGCTAGAATCCAACAGTAGCCTAACATTGTACTTGTAGCCTACTTTGTAACATTGCTCAAATTATCCATCCCAAAAACATTATTTTAACAAAACTATAAACTTCAAATTATTTATCATGTGCACCTAACACCCCCCCCCAAAAAAAGGCATCTAAAAAAAAAAGAAGACCTGTCCACTTATTAAGCTCGTTGTTCATATTTTGCCCCTTTTTCATCCTTAGTTGTTCACTCAGACTCTGATTTAATGTCCATTTCCTCCTTCGTGTCACTCTGAAGCTGTGTGCTGGACCCTAGTTCTGTTCCTGGCTCAAAAAGGTTAAGGTTCGCCCTAATAGCCACCAATTTCTCCACTCTGTTGTTTGTTAGACTGTTGCCCACCTTTCTTTTGGTTTTCCCAAAGAATGCTCTGAGGCGCAAAGAAGCTGCTGATGTTGGTGGGATCTGAAGGATCACAGAGGCGATGGGTGACAGGGCCTCAGATGCACAGAGACCCTTCCACCAGGTGTAGGGAGAAATGTGCTGGCATGATTGCCATATCCCATCCCCATTCCAAAGGCCTTGCTTGGTAGAAAACTTTGCCAGACTTGCCAGAACTTTGCCCTCATCAAGATTGAGGTGGTGTGAGAGGGTAGAAATCACATAGTATGCGCTGTTGATCTGTTCTCCAGAAAGTATTTGTTTCCCAATATGCTTTGGATCCAGCATGTATGCTGCTGCGTGAATTGGCTTGATACAAAACTCTCCACACAGCTCCAGAAATCGAACAACTGCCGTCTCCTCTGTGTTGAGTAGCAAGGCTGAAGGGAGGGCTGTGCTGATTTTGTCTTTTAAATCAGCAAAAAGCCTGAGAACATCTGACAAGACAGCATCCTCTCCTTCAATCTGATCAATGGCAAATGCGATCGGTGAGAGTAGCGTAAGATTGCGAACCAATCTCTCCCAAAACACATCATCAAGCAGTATTTTCCTGATGGAGATTTCAATTTCCACAGACTGTGATCTTGCCATTTCTTGCAGAGACTCCTTGTCTTTCAGAAGGCTGCTGTACATGGTGACAACCCCAGCCCATCTAATGTTGCAGGTCAGCTTCAGTGTGGAGTTATTTTTCTTTGTATTTTTATTGCTGTATGTTGCTGACACTTCCTCTTTGCTCCTGACATCCTGTACAACTTGCTTGGCTGTCTTGTATAGCGTTTCCATTGTTTGCAAACTCATGATGTCCTTGATAAGTAGGTTAAGCCCATGAACCATGCACCCAATAGGTGTAATGTGAGGGTAGGCCTCCTCCACTTGTGCCCAGGCAGCCTTCATGTTTGCGGCACTATCAGTAACAACAGCAAACACCTTCTGTGGTCCAACGTCATTGATTACAGCCTTCAGCTCATCAGCAATGTGCGTGCTTGTGTGTGTGTTGTCCTTTTTGTCTGTTGTCTTGAGAACCAATGGTAGAGGAGTAGAGACTATGTAGTTTATGATGCCATCACCTTGTACATTTGACCACCCTTCGGAGACAACGGCAACACTGTCTGCTTTCTCTATTGTTTCCTTCACCTTTCCTTGCACTCTGTTGAACTCAGCTTCCAGTAAATGAGTAGACAGAGCATCTCTGTTCGGAGGAGAGTATCCAGGGCAAATAACATTGAAACATCTCTTCCAGTACACATTCTCACTGAGCATGAGGGGTGAGCCTGTGGCATATACAGCTCGAGCCAGGCACTCATCAGCATTTTTCTGGCTATGGTCTTCCATTGTATGGCAGAACAATGGTTCTTGTGCGCTTTGATATAATGTTGCATTTTTGCATTTGGTTAAATGCACCTGCAACTTTGTGGCATTCTTTACATACTGCTTTGTACAGTAGTTGCACATGTACATAGTCTTCCCATCGTCGTTAATGGCTGGGGTGAAATGCTTCCACACATCTGATACTAAACGTGGCATTCTTCCCCCTATAGAAATAACGTGGGAATGTTTAAATTAGCCAACACATAACAGCATGAAACAACATTAAATGTTAAAGGTAGCCTACAGTATGCACTGGGAAATAAATAAAACAATAAGTTGGAAGTATGATTAGCCTATTGGGCTTTAAATGTTTTTATATACATGTGTTTTAGCTTGTGTGGAAATAGGTACGTGTGTAGTTATTTAAAGAACAAGATGATCAATCAAAACCATAATTAACTTACCTTACTCACTAGGGAGGATATCGTTAACAATGGTATCCTGTCTTGATGTAGCAAATGTAATATATGTATTGCTGAAGTATAAAGAATGGCTCCTTTCAAAAAGAGGACCGTGTTTCTCCACATTAAAAATACAGAAGTGCTTTTAAAATTCCCAACATTGCAAACAGTCCGTTGAAAATTTTCGTGGAAATTTACCGGAAATGTACCTTTTGCCACCAGCTGCTATACAAGCTATTAGATACAGCTATATAATGTTCGTTAAGCAACTTTATCCATGATAATATAATAATAACACGTCAACGAAAATACATTTATCTACTGACCTATTTGCATTAATCCACAACTAGTGATAAATCAGAAAGGAATATGAAACGCGGAACTTTTTATTTCGTTGCTGTAACCCGGAAGTACTTCTGTTACCCACATGGGTTTCCGTTTGCAGTTGTTTGAGGAAGCATGAGAGTGCAGTGAGCAAGCCACGAACTGAGCTTTTAAACAGCAAAACACCGGTAGGTTTCATCAAACAAACATTTGATTAAAAGGAATGCTGATAGATGTTGCCCAAATGTTTTGACACAAGAGTAGCTTCGGCCAAGTAGCTGGTTAGCCATAATAGCAGATATTTGATATGTGCTTGCTGAGAAAATATTTCAGTCAAGCTGTGAGAATAGAGTTCGCTTTTTTTTATTGATTTGGCCTACAGTAACCCCGTGGTGATTTGCACTATTTGTGTACAATGGTGTTTCTATATATCTTCTCCAGGTACATTCCTGCCTCTTGTAGTCACTGGGAACATCAAAGTGCATTATTTATCCAGTGATTGGCAGCCATGTCCTCACAAGACAGTAGTGAGGGGCAGCAGTGCCCCCTGGCGGTGGGTGTGGAAACAAGCAGCCAGTCTGCCAGTGATGGGGAGACAGACTGTGCGGTCATTACGGTCACCATTGGAGCAACAGTCCCCACAGGGTTTGAAAACACTGCTGCAGAGGAAGTCCAGGAGAAGATTGGGGCTGATGCAACAATAAGCAAGGACCGCGGTCGAATATACTTCCAAATAACCACAGATAAGCTCTCACAGGTAAGATGCCATTGGCTTTGCCGACAGATAGGTTTCACACATTCCACTGTAAAATATCCCATGTCGTTGGGATATGATGGCATTCCCAGTAAGTCTCTCTGTTAGATTTTATATGGAAACTTAAGCCACTTAACTGAGATTCACAATCACTTTGAAAATATCTGCCAATCTATTCTTTTACCACAAGAGAAGATAATAGGTGTAGACGTAACACAACCATTTCCTACTGGGGCTCCCAAGAAAAGGGGTTTGCCACCCAAACCTCAAGTTAAAGAAATGTCATTAGGATTTTTATTAGTCATGGAAGGTATAGAGTACCACAGTATGAGTCATAATACCCATAAAACCCAGCAGTCATACAAGGAAATGGTTCCCATCATTTTCCCCCATTAGGGGTAAGCTTGTTTAAGCTTACCCTGTTGTGATGTGTTGTCACACCAGGGTATGCCTGGTGTCAAAACAACAAAGTCATTTCTGAAGATTATGATTTATTTCGCGTGATTAGTAAATACGTTTTAAGGTCAACCCTGTTACGTGAACTTAACTCTCGTTTTAATATGGTGAAATTTATTTTTATTTTTAAGAAACATGCAGGTGAGCTGGTTCTGCTCTTTTTGGCCATTTTGGGGAGGAAAACTGAGTGGGTTGAGCATAACACGTCAACCCTGTTACCAATAGAAAGATAGGCTAGAAATGTGAAAAAATATATATATAAAAAATGTGAAGCTTGCATTCAATTGCCCCTCCCTGTTCCACACAACAAGCTTCCATTTCCCCTGTCACAGGGGGAGTTATGATCATTTCAATCCTGTTATGTCAAATCTGCTACTTTAATTGGCACTAATTGTAATTTTTCTTAATTTAACCTCTTGAGATGGGAAAACATGTTGAACATAAAGTTGAACATGTGTACTTTATGACAGAATGTTAAAATTATGTGAAATAATTAGTTTTCTTTTACTAAATTCCACTGCCCGAAAAGCACTCTATCGGTGGATCGACCCAGCCTACATTTCCTATTACTGTAACTGCAGAATTAGTCAATATCCTTTCATTTTGATTTACAAGTATTGCAAAACCACATTTTTTTGGCTACTTTAATATGACTATTACACGAGTGTTGTGAATATGATGAAATGCAGATGCTATTTAAGCCTAGTTTAAATGCTTGATAAAAAGCCTATTATTCTTTGTGTGGGCATCAAATCAAACTTTATTTTCCACATGCGCCGAATACAGCAAGTGTAGACTTTACCGTGAAATGTTTACTTACAAGCCCTTAACCAACAGTGCAGTTCAAGAAGAAAATATTTCCTGTAGTCCACGATCAGCTCCTTTTTCTTGCTCACATTGAGGGAGAGGTTGTTGTCCTGGCACCACACTGCCACTTCTCTGACCTCCTCCCTATAGGCCATCTCATCGTTGTCGGTGATCAGGCCTACCACTGTTGTCGTCAGCAAACTTATTGAGGGTGTTGGAGTCGTAGTTGGCCAAGCAGTCGTGGGTGAACAGGGAATGCAGGAGGGGACTAAGTACACACCCCTGAGGGGCCCCAGTGTTAAGGATCAGCATGGCAGACGTATTGTTGCCTACTCTTACCATCTGGGGGAGGCCCGTCAGGAAGTCCTCGATCCAGTTGCAGAGGGAGGTGTTTAGTCCCAAAGTCCTTAGCTTAGTGATGAGCTTCGTGGGAACTATGGTGTTGAACGCTGAGCTGTAGTCGATGAACAGCATTCTCACATAGGTGTTAATTTTGTCCAGGTGAGAAAGAGCGGTGTGGAGAGCGATTGAGATTGCGTCATCTGTGGATCTGTTGGGGCGGTATGCAAATTGGAGTGGGTCTAGGGTGTCCGGGAGGATGCTGTTGATGTGAGCCATGACCATCCTTTCAAAGCATTTCATGGCTACTGACGTGAGGGCCACGGGGCGGTAATCATTTAGGCAGGTTACATTCGCTTCCTTGGGCACAGGGACTATGGTGGTCTGCTTGAAACATGTAGGTATTACAGACTCGGTCAGGGAGAGGTTGAAAATGTAATTGAAGACACTTGAGAGTTGGTCCACGCATGCTTTGAGTACACGCCCTAGTAATCCGTCTGACTCAGTGGCTTTGGGAATGTTGACCTGTTTTAAAGGTTTTGTTCACATCGGCTACCGAGAGCGTTAGCACACAGTCATCCAGAACAGCTGGTGCTCTCGTGCATGCTTCAGTGTTGCTTGCCTCGAAGCGAGCATAAAAGGCATTTAGTTCATCTGGTAGGCTCGTGTCACTGGGCAGTTCTCGTCTGGGTCTCCCTTTCTAGTCTGTAATAGTTTTCAAGCCCTGCCACATCCGACGAGCGTCAGAGCCGGTGTAGTAGGATTCAATCTTAATCCTGTATTGTCGCTTTGCTTGTTTGATGGTTTGTCTGAGGGCATAGCGGGATTTCTTATAAGCGTCCGGATTAGTCTCCCGCTCCTTGAAAGCGGCAGCTCTAGCCTTTAGCTCGATGCGGATGTTGCCTGTAATCCATGGTTTCTGTTTGGGATATGAACGTACAGTCACTGTCGGGACGACGTCATCGATGCACTTATTGATGATGCCGATGACTGATGTGGTGTATTAAAAAATATATATATATTATTTAACTAGGCAAGTCAGATAAGAACAAATTCTTATTTACAATGACGGCCTAGGAACAGTGGGTTAACTGCCTTGTTCAGGGGCAGAACAGCATATTATTCCTCAATGCCATTGGATGAATCCCGGAACATATTCCAGTCTGTGCTAGCAAAACAGTCCTGTAGTGTAGCATCCGCGTCATCTGACCACTTCCGTATTGAGCGAGTCACTATTTTTGCTTGTAAGCAGGAATCAGGAGGATAGAATTGTGGTCAGATTTGCCAAAATACAATCCATCAATCCTTTGATTAATTTTGCACACATTCATAATGGTTTGTTCACCTGGCTGTTACAGTACCATTGAGTAAATTCTAAATATAACCTAGCTTTTTTAACTGTGCCTCTTTCTAGGTCCATAATCTGAGGTCTGTGGACAACCTGTTTGTTGTGGTTGAAGAGTATGACAACTATCAGTTTAAAGACTCAAAGGTATATCTCTTTTCATTACAGCACAGCCAACCTGAATTCATACAGCCCCTACACATTCATTTCAATTATAACATTCATGTTGGTAATAAAAGAAGTCCCCTACAATTTATACCATGCTTCTCCCTGTTAGGGTATTTGATAGAAACACTACCAATTCTGTCCAACAGGAGGAGACATTGGAGGACTTGCAGAAGCTGGCCTCCAAGCTGGCATGGACCAACGCACTAAAAGTCTGGAAACTGAACACCTCTCTGAAGAAGAAGAGGGGACCCCATAGACGGCCCCAAGGTCCCAAGGGGAAGGGACGGAGAGGCAGAGATTTCAGAGATAGAGGCAAAGCCAACAAAGACGTTGTGGAGATGGACACCATGGAGACTGTCACCGCAGAGATAGAGAAGCTGCAGCTGGAGCCTCAGGCACCTACTACAGGCCAAGGGGGTTGGGTGGGGGAGACCGGGTCACCTGACCTGGAGAACAGCCCCCTGGGTGAGCAGCAGGAGGTGGAGGGACAGGAGCCCGGGCCAAAGGTCCTTAAGTTTCGTGTGACGTGCAGCCGAGCAGGAGACAAGCACAGCTTCTCCTCCAACGAGGCCGCCAGGGACTTTGGTGGTGCCGTGCAAGACTTCTTCCAGTGGAAAGCAGACATGACCAAGTTTGATATCGAGGTAAAAATAACATAACATTGCATCCTGTTCCAATGGGACTGGCACCCACTGAATTCCTCTGCCCTAGCCAGGCTTGTCAAGATAAGCCTGCGAGAGACAACTTAATTGATTACATTACAAAGAAAACAAACAGGGTAGGAATAACAGTTCTGAGAGTAAATATTTTCCCTTTAAATAAATAGGTGGGGTCACATAATGTGAAATGAAATAAGTGTTTCCATTATGATTTCACTGTGTGTTTGTGTGTGTGTGTTGGCAGGTCCTTCTGAACATACATAACGTTGAGGTGGTGATTGGCATTGCCCTGACAGAGGAGAGTCTCCACAGAAGAAACATCACCCATTTTGGACCCACCACGCTGCGCTCCACCCTGTGCTATGGCATGCTCAGGTCTCCTACTCTCCCTCCATTCACACTCAGTACAGTCAAGCTAAACGGAAAGCTCTGTCTACCTCATGCCTGCACTTTGATAATACATGGGTGCAATACGGATTGTGATAAAAGAACCCCGTTCTGTGATTTCTTGATGCAACCTATTTTGATATACACAACACATACAGAAATTGTAGTGCTTCATGTAAAGTATGCTGCCTCTAATTGATTCAAATTTGTGAAAATCAAATGAGCTTCATGTAAAGTATGCTGCCTCTAATTGATTCAAATTTGTGAAAATCAAATGACAACTGTGATATTTGTGTCTCTTTCATTGGACAGACTCTCTAAGCCTCAGGCATCTGATGTTATACTTGATCCCATGTGTGGAACTGGAGCAATACCTTTAGAGGTAAGAAGGAGAATCTAAATATACTTTTATTAAAAAGAGAAAATATGACTACGGTAACTGACTTTGCCTTCCATGAAGTAGTAATCAGATAGTATAGCCTACTGAGTAATTGATTGTCTCGATCAGGGAGCCATTGAATGGCAGCAGGCATTCTACCTGGCCGGAGACAACAATGACATGGCAGTGAGCCGCACAGTCAACAACATCTGTCACATCCAGAAGAAGAGACTAGACAAGAGCAGGTGACACACAACAAATCAAACCATACACAAGTTACTTTATGTGAATTAGTCACCGCTCAAAGTCAGACTTTGAAGAAGAAATGCAAGACAAAGTGATGAGACCTATTTGATCGTTAGTTGTGTTTACTCCATTTACCCCCCAACCCTGCAGTACGCCAGGGTTGCCCATAGACACAGTGCAGTGGGACCTGTGCCATCTACCCATGAGAACCAACTCAGTGGACATCATCATCACTGACATGCCCTTTGGGAAGAGGTAGGAACCACAGTACTGTTTCAATTAGGACCTACACTCAACATTGACTAAACCTCCTAGATATTGCTCATTTCTGTATGGAATGTATTGTTTACGTGGCTGAGGTGTACATTCTGTGGTTTTGTTATAGAATGGGCTCCAGGAAGAACAACTGGGACCTGTACCCACCCTGTCTGAGAGAGATGGCCCGGGTGTCCAGACCAGGCTCAGGGAAGGCCGTCATTCTAACCCAGGATAAAAAATGCTTTCAAAAGGTAATGTATCACACATACATACAGTAAGACTCTGTAATCTGTGGTAGAGGGAGTGTCCTAACCTGCCTGTACCTGAAGGCTTGGTCATCAACAGTAAATTCCAGGATAACCAGAGAATGAGTAGAGGACGTTGTGGTGTCTTATTAAATTAGATTCGTCCACACCAATATCTGTGTGAACAAACAAACATCTATTGTTAGTGTTGTTAGTGTATGGTATGGACTGAGTCTACTCTGTTTCCATCGATAAAAGACAGTACTGTGCAGCCGTCTTCATCGACCTGGCCAAGGCTTTCGACTCTGTCAATCACGTATTCTTATCGACAGACTCAACAGCCTTGGTTTCTCAAATGACTGTCTCGCCTGGTTCACTAACTAGAGTTCAGTGTGTCAAATTGGAGGGCCTGTTGTCCGGACCTCTGGCAGTCTCTATAGGGGTGCCACAGGGTTCAATTCTCGGGCCGACTTTTCTCTGTATATATCAATGATGTTGCTCTTGCTGCTGGTGATTCTCTAATCCACCTCTACGCAGATGACACCATTCTGTATACATCTGGCCCTTCTTTGGACACGGTGTTAATAAACCTCCAAATGAGCTTCAATGCCATACAACACTCCTTCCGTGGCCTCCAACGGCACTTAAATGCTAGTAAAACGAAATGCATGCTCTTCAACCGATCACTGCCAGCACCTGCCCGCCCGACTAGCTTCACTACTCTTTACGGTTCTGACTTAGAATATGTTGACAACTATAAACACCTAGGTGACTGGCTAGACTGTAAACTCTCCTTCCAGACTCATATTAAGCATCTCCAATCCAAAATTAAATCTAGAATCGGCTTCCTATTTCGCAATAAAGCCTCCTTCACTCATGCTGCCAAACATACCCTCGTAAAACTGACTATCCTGCCGATCCTTGACTTCGGCGATGTCATTTACAAAATAGCCTCCAACACTCTACTCAGCAAATTGGATGCAGTCTATCACGGTGCCATCCGTTTTGTCACAAGTCCCATATACTACTCACCACTGTGACATACAGGTATACTCCCATTGGCTAGTCCTCGCTACATATTCGTTGCCAAACCCACTGGCTCCAGGTCATCTATAAGTCTTTGCTAGGTAAAGCTCCGCTTTGTCAGCTCTCTGGTCACCATAGCAACAACCACCCGTAGCACTTGCTCCAGCAGTTATATTTCCACTGGTCATCCCCAAAGCCAACATCGTCTTTGGCCGCCTTTCCTTCCAGTTCTCTGCTGCCAATGACTGGAACGAATTGAAAAAATCACTGAAGTTGGAGACTTATATCTCCCTCACTAACTTTAAGCATCAGCTGTCAGAGCAGCTTACCGATCGCTGCAGCTGTACACAGCCCATCTGTAAATATCCCATCCAACTACCTACCTCATCCCCATATTTGTTTTTGTTTTTCTGCTCTTTTGCCAGTATTTCTACTTGCACATCCTCATCTGCACATCTATCACTCCAGTGTCAATTGCTAAATTGTAATTACTTCGCCACTATGGCCTATTTATTGCCTTGCCTCCTTACTTCATTTGCACACGCTGTATACAGAATTTTGTATTGTGTTATTGACTGTACGTTTGTTTATTCCATGTGTAACTCTGTGTTGTTTTTGTCGCACTGTTTTGCTTTATCTTGGCCAGGTCACAGTTGTAATTAAGTACTTGTTCTCAACTGGCTACCTGGTTAAATAAAGGTGAAATAAATAAATAGGTGGTCCTTTGGCCAGATGGCGTTTCTTCAAGCAATACTGTGGTGTGTCAAATGTAATGATTTTGTGCCATGAGTGTCTTGTGACCGGTTGCATCTGTCTCCCTCAGGCCATATCGAGGATGGGAGGACTCTGGCGGAAGCACCACACTGTCTGGGTCAACGTAGGGGGCCTACACGCAGGGGTGTTCCTCCTCAAGCGCACAGCAGGGATCTTTGGCCAAACCCCAGAAGATGTCAGGGAACCCCTAGAAGAGCAACCAGGGAAGGAAAAAACAGCAGAGGAGAGGGAAAAGGAGGTTAAGTGACCGAGTTAAGCCCCACCTATACAGAATATACTTTAGAAATGGCATAGAAATGACCTTTTGCCATTATTTATTTGATTAATCTATTTTGCTGTATATTTGTTGAAGGTCCAAAAGTGAGTGTCTCATAGGGAAACCTTTCCTAAGTTTTACTGTGTTGTTATAGACAGACAAGGTTTCGGTTAAGTGAAAAAAAGTTGACTGCCTGCTTATTACAACCAGTTTCCTTTTCATGTTAAACGCCCAGCTTTATAAAAAGTTGTCTAGCTACACCTGAGTGCCAGTTATATAAATGCAAGTCATTAATCATCCATGGTTCTTTTAGCTACTGTCGGTAAGCAAGACTATTGATTTATACACCTATTGTGTTGTTGAGGGAATCAGTTCAAATGACCACACCTCTCCACTCCATTGCTGACTTGTTGGCAGGCTCTGTAACATGAAACTTTATGGTAAATAAAACTTGTTTCCAAATATGCGTTAAAAGGTGACTGCACTTCCTAATTCTGCCTCGTTTTATATTTGTTTCAATAAGAAATGTTAATGGCCATGACTGAAGTCAAATGTCAGTTTTCACAGCCCAAAGAGATTCTTCAAGAATCAATGGGGACATTTATTTAATTCAGAAGTCCTCCTAAAATGGATGAAGCGACTGCAGATTGCCCCTTTAATGTTGATGTAATGGACTTTTTTCATGACACAAGTCTACACACACTCATGCATCACCCAGCTGCATAAACAATGACAACAGTGTATCATCCTTACATCAGAGGGGTTAGTCAGCCAATTTGCCTAATATTCTGAAATAACTTTTAGATTTTTTTTGAAAGATGAGCTTGGAATTGGCATGGTCTAATTGACTCAACAACAGAGAATTTTTGCTTTCTTGTTGAATCAGGAAATCAACAGTTATTTCTGGTTGTTTATTGAAGTTAGCTGGCTAATTTATTGATCCTGCTTTGTATAGTCGTGGCCAAAAGTTTTGAGAATGACACAAATATACATTTTCAGTCTGCTGCTTCAGTTTGTATGATGGCAATTTGCATATACTCCAGAATGTTATGAATAGTGATCCAATGCAAATAAACTGAATCCTAAAAAAAACATTTCCACTGCATTTCAGTCCTGCCACAAAAGGACCAGCTGACATTATGTCAGTGATTCTCTCGTCAACACTCATACCTGTGTTAACGAAGACAAGGCTGGAGATCATTCTGTCATGCTGATTGAGTTTGAATAACAGACTGGAAGCTTCAAAAGGAGGGGGGTGCTTGGAATCATTGTTCTTCCTCTGTCAATCATGGTTACCTGCAAGGAAATATGTGCCGTCATCATTGCTTTGCACAAAAAGGCTTCACAGGCAAGGATAATGCTGCCAGTAAGATTGTACCTAAATCAACCATTTATCGGATTATCTAGAACTTCAAGGAGAGCGGTTGTGAAGAAGGCTTCAGGGCGCCCAAGAAAGTCCAGCAAGCGCCAGGACCGTCTCCTAAAGTTGATTCAGCTGCAGGATTGGGGCACCACCAGTACAGAGCTTGCTCAGGAATGGCAACAGGCAGGTGTGAGTGCATCTGCATGCACAGTGAGGCGAAGACTTTTGAAGGATGACCTGGTGTCAAGAAGGGCATCAAAGAAGCCACTTCTCTTCAGTAAAAACATCAGGGACAGACTGATATTCTGCAAAAGGTACAGGGATTGGACTGTTGAGGACTGGGATAAAGTAATTTTCTCTGATGAATCCCCTTTCCGGTTGTTTGGGGCATCCGGAAAAAGCTTGTCCGGAGAAGACTGTGAGCGCTACCATCAGTCCTGTGCCATGCCAACAGTAAAGCATTTTGAGACCGTTCATGTGTGGGGTTGCTTCTCAGCCAAGGGAGTGGGCTCACTCACGATTTTGCCTAAGAACACAGCCGTGAATAAAGAATGGTACCAACACATCCTCCGAGAGCAACTTCTCCCAACCATCCAGGAACAGTTTGTTGACGAACAATGCCTTTTCCAGCATGACGGAGCACCTTGCCATAAGGCAAAGTGATAACTAAGTGGCTCGGGGAACAAAACATTGATATTTTGGATCCATGGCCAGGAAACTCCCAATACTTTAATCCCATTGAGAACTTGTGGTCAATCCTCAAGAGGTGGGTGGACAAACAAAAACCCACAAATGCTGACAGACTCCAAGCATCGATTATGCAAGAATGGGCTGCCATCAGTCAGGATGTGGCCCAGAAGTTAATTGTCAGCATGCCAAGGCAGATTGCAGAGGTCTTGAAAAAGAAGGGTCAACTCTGCAAATATTGACTTTTTGCATCAACTTCATGTAATTGTCAATAAAAGCCTTTGACACTTATGAAATGCTTGTAATTATACTTCAGTATTCCATAGTAACATCTTACAAAAATATCTTAAGACACTGAAGCAGCAAACTTTGTGAAAATTTATATTTGTGTCATTCTCAAAACTTTTCACCATGACTGTAGTATACCCCTCTGGTATGTCTGCTGCCATTTCAAAACAGATGCAACATTGATAGTGTGACATCAGTCAAACTCATTTTAAGTTTGGGTGTTTCACACATCACCATGATCGTATCGCATCATGAACTGAAATAAAAGTGACTGTTCTCATGCAAGTTTGTATAAATATGACAGACTAGGAACATTTCATCCTTTTTAAAATGTTATTTCGACAATTAGCTTCAGCCGGCTGGTGTGAGACCGTGGAAAAGTTGGTTTGACTTTGGATAGCCTATCTCTGAGGATAGTTAGGGACCGTCAATAAATTGCACAATGTAAATTGTGGAAAATATTAGTATCGCATTCAACGCTTTCAATTTTTTTGTATATACATTTCTAAAATGTATAGTTGGAGGTTTATAAGTCATTGAAATCTGGCCTTTTAATTGACCTTTTAAAATATTGTCCCATGTACATTGTGTAATTGCTGCCATTGACTGGAACGAATTGCAAAAATCGCTGAAGTTGGTGACCTATATCTCCCCACTAACTTTAAGCATCAGCTATCTGAGCAGCTTACCGATCGCTGCAGCTGTACACAGCCCATCTGTAAATAGCCCATCCAACTACCTACCTCATCCCCATATTGTTTTTATTAACTTTTTTTGTTGCTCTTTTGCACACCAGTATTTCTACTTGTACATCATCATCTGCACATCTATCACTCCGGTGTTAATTTGCTAAATTGTATTTACTTTGCTACTATGGCCTATTTATTGCCTTACCTCCTTACTCCATTTGCACACATTATATATAGATTTTTCTATTGTGTTATTGACTGTACTTTTGTTTATCCCACGTGTAACTCTGTGTTGTTGTTTATTGTCGCACTGCAGGTCGCAGTTGTAAATGAGAACTTGTTCAACTGGCCTACCTGGTTAAATAAAGGTGAAATAAAAAATCCATAACTAGCCCCATGGGGATATCAAATGTCAAACCAAATTGACGGAGGGCATTACGATTGGGGTCTGTGCAGCTGTTCTCTGAATTTATGATTACTTGGGTGCTGGGGGCATGAGGGCAGGATTAAAATAAATCCAACACATGGAAAACTGTTATGGTACCCATCATTCCATGATATACCATTGTTTCCTATCATCTCGCAAATCTCAGTTTAGGATGAGACTGAATGACTCAAATGATCCAAATTACACTTTGTACTCAATTTTGACACTAGAATAAATGTTCCAGACACATATCAATGCCACATATGACATTTTCAAAACCAGAAGTTGCTAGAGGCAGTTTCTCTTTAAAGCGACAATCATTATTTGAAACAATAATAAAGCATCCTCTGCATCCCGGTTTCGGGACAAAGCTGAGGGGTAGTGCTGGAGACAGAGCTATAGATGCAAGGACTGACCATCCATGAAATACACATGATAGTTTTAACCATGTTTTTAGGCTATTGTGTTTGTTTACATTTACTACAAGCTTATATTTTGGCTTCTGATGGGGTACGACAGTTGAACTAAGCTCTTGAGTCATAAGTTATATTCTTCAAGAATCAATGAGTACATTTATTTAATTCAGAAGTCCAAAAATGGATTAAGCGACTGCAGATTGCCCCTTTAATGTTGATATAATGGACTTTTTTTCATGACACAGACTGCACACACTTATGTATCACCCAGCTGCATAAACAATGACAAAGGTGTCTCATCTTTACATCAGAGAGGTATACAAAGCAAGATCAAGGAGTTAGTCAGCCAACTTGCCTAAATATTCTGAAATAACTTTGGATTTTTTTAAAAGATAAGCTTGAAATTGGCATGGTCTAATTGACTCAACAATCAAAAACTCATAGAACTTTAGCTGTCTTGTTGAATCAGAAAATCAACAGTTATTTCTGGATGTTTACGAAGTTAGCTGGCTAACTCATTGATCCTGCTTTGTAGTAAACCCCTCTGTTATGTCTGCTGCTGTTGCAAAACAAATACACCATTGATAGTGTGACAAGTCTACCTTATTTTAAGTTTGGGATTTTCACACATCACCATGATCGTATCATATCCGGAATTGAAATAGAAGTGACTATGTTCTCATGCAAGCTTTATCTAAATATGACTGACTAGGAACATTAATTATTACTTGATTGAAATATCAGTTTAATAATGTTGACTTGAATAACATGTTAGTAAACAGTGTAATTTATTGAGGCTATCCATGATGACACTTCATCAGTGGAATGTAATTATTCTGTATTGATTTTATTAAACCTAATCGGATTACAATCAAACGTGGGTTTGTTGGTTGGTTTTGTTTAGGCATAGATGTATCTGAAAATAGATCTAGTCATATTCCTACTAGTGATGGGAAGTTCCGCTCTTTTTACTGACTCTGATCTTTTCGACTCATTTCATTCATTTGAGTCAGTAATGTCCAGAGCACGCAGGACCCCCCTACTGGCAAACGATGAACTGAAAACTCAAAAGAGTAATGATTCTACGAGCCTCTCATTCACATGTCGTTCACCATAGGCCAGGGTTCACCAACTGGTGGCCCGCAGGCCAACAGGGGTGGTTTTATTTGGCCCCCCAAGTTTTCTGAGCAAAAAAACAATGGGTCAAGCATAAATTGGCTTTAAGTCAGGGCATTTATATTTATTGTGCTTCGCTGAGCAGAGCTGTGGTGAAGGGAGTTGTCAAGGAAGTGAGTTTGTGTCAATGCGGAGCTATACAGAGTCCTCGCCATTGTACAGAGCTCAATGTGGCCTATGCATGCCTCCGGAGGCTCCGCAATTGCTTCACACCATCCATATGGCGCCTGGCTTTAAAATGAAGGAGTTGTGACTCTCAGTCAGTAAAAAGAGTAATTCAAAAATAACCAATCTTTAGTGAACTGCACACTAAAAGGCTCTGCATGGTCAATTGTCATCTTCAGTGGCCATACAGCATTTACTGCATGCGGAGTCCGCAGAAGTCAGAGCAAACATACTTTTGGCGCTTTGCAGAGCTGTTGTCAAGGAAGTGAGTTTGTGTTTATACAGGACCTCCCGCCCACACCTACTGTCAATCAATAATCTCAATGTGGAGCTATACTGAGCCCTCCACATTGTTACATTTGAGAGGCGCGCAGCAATGCGCTACAGAGCTTGATTTGTTCTCTGCATGCCTCCAGAAACTCTGCAATTGCGTCACACCCTCCGTCCACAATTTCGGATCAAGCATAAATTGGCTTTCAAGGCGTCCTACGTGAGCTCTTGCGGATAGGAAGATGGATGAGGTCGGGGAACACCCTGGAATGCCGTCATCGGATGACATAAAACAGCACTATATCAGGTGGACCCTGTCGTCTTAAATTATTCATATGTTTTCACTGCTGCGCACCAACGTGCATGTAATTCTGTCAAGACTACGAGCTATGATTTGGACGATACTTTTGATTGTCCAGGGCATCCTGATCTTATTCATACTTGTTTCGAAACGCTCTAGGTGAGTACCCTTTTCTAAAATCACTGTTTTATTCGAGCTAATTTCTACTTTTGCAATGCATACATTGAACATAGCATGCATGCTTTTTGTATAAAACTGTATTGTAGCCTTTTCAAACTTGTTTTCACCTGTGCGCATATTTGCGTAGCCTACTTATATATGTATTGCCTACCTATCATAAACTAACCCAGCATAAAGTAGTATTTACCATAACCCTAAAATAATCTAAATAGATCTTGATAATATCATAGTTGTATTGAGCGATATATTTAAATGAGCTGTCGCCTGTCAATCATTCTTGAGAGGCACAATTTAGATAATTCTGAGTTTAACCAAAAACCAAGGGATTTACTATAAGAAGTAAACAACATTACTTAATCTGTTAGTTTAGTGGCCTGTTAAATAACAATTTATCCTCCCACTCAACGCTGTGTTTGGAGTTTGGTTAAACAGCCAGACTTCAAAACTTCTGTCGATTTAAGGACTATTTCTGCTGGCCAGTTAAATGTAAAGTTGCGTGTCTCAAAGATTTTGTATCAAAGGTTCATGAAGGCACATCTGTTTTCATCCCTGTTGCTGTCTCCTTGGTTGTGAGGAACTGATGGGCTTGTTCTATTCTAAATGTTAATGGGAGAGTTCTGGTTTTAGAACTTCCTGGAAAAGCTGTATATATTTTACACACAGCTGTGTTACACAATGTACTGATAAGAGCCAGGCATGCAGATATTGATTCAATTGATGTATGGGTACAGTCACTATATTAAAATACAAAATATGTGCAATCAGTAATGTTGATATGAACAAATATAGGTATGAATATTAGCTGTTCAAAATTAATTGTATTCTGTTATTTTCTATACAGGTCAGAGAAAGAGCCACCTTTAGATAAAGGAGTTATTCCATGGTTAGGCCATGCCCTTGAGTTTGGAAGAGATGCTGCCAAGTTCCTAACCCGTATGAAGGTGAAGCATGGCGATATCTTCACGGTAAGAGTGGCGATATCCTCCTGACACCCAGCAATAAATGTTTGTTCTCCAGTGGACATCAATTCTTTGTCCATATCTCTAAGGCCATACAAGCCACAGTATTACGTCCTGTTGTCCCTTTGAGATGACATTCTGGGCTTTTCAATGATGTCACATGTGTGAGGTTGTGACTTTGACAACTTTATCTTCCTGGTTCCTAAAAAAATGGCTGCTGTCAAAATGAGAACATTTTATAGAAATTTGAAAAGAAGTGTGTAATTATTATTTTTGCGACTTTGATATTCAACTTGTTTTCTAGTAAGTGAATATCTCAGGAATAGTTAAGTGAGTTGTCAGTACTGTGTAATATTTTTTTTCACATGAAATAAGAGCTTATAAAGAAATATCCTCTGTAGTGGACAACCGGATGCCGCAACTCTGTTTTTCACCTACTTTACCCATTGACTGTAATGTTAAATGTTTTCATATTTACGTCCTAATGACCGTTACAGATAACAATTTTGCACTTACAATAAAAGATAAATAACAATATTTTACAAAATCTCAATCTTAGTAATGTTTTCTTTTCACCCCAAACACTTCTTTGGGGTCTCAGGAGGATATAAAACACTATCCTCAATATCATCTACGTAAATGTACCTTAACCTGATCATCTGTTCTTGCCTTAATTCTCGAATACATCTACAGTAGATTCAATTCTTCACCATTCAGGGTGAGTGTTTGTTTGTGTCACCCTTATTAATTGTGTTTCTGTGTCTGTGTGTGTAGGTGCGTGTGGCTGGACGTTATGTGACAGTGCTGCTGGACCCCAGCTCTTATGATGCTGTGATAGAGGACTCTGTGTCCCTGGACTTCACACGCTATGCACAGGTTCTCATGGACAGGATCTTTAGCCTGCGGCTCCCCCATCACAACCCTGCTGTAGAGAAGGCCATGATGAAACAGTACGTCCCTATCGTTATCCCTAGCACAGTGTCACTCGCTCTTTTATGTGGGCCAGCCCAAAAACAGCTCCACATGCCTATTGATATGGTCAGAGTTCAAAATGACATGTTTTAAATAAGACAATTGAGGACAGCATTATCCAGCCAATAACTGGATCCTTACACAGGTATAATACACAACTGTGTGTGTGTAAAGTTGCTGCCTGGCTCCACCGTAGTCTAAATCAAAATGTTTCCCTCCCTGAGACAGAAAGGTTTCTGGGACCAGGGAATACTACATCAACCATCACAGATATCACTACCATCAGCATAAGTTGGTAAGCAAGATCGCGACAACAGGCATGGACGCTCTGTTCCTAGCTCCCAGTCAACTTTTCTTGTTGGTTATTACTGCACTGTTGGAGCTAGGAACATAAGCATTTCGTTACACCCGCGATAACATCTGCAACATATGTGTACACCAGATGGAGGCTCCTCAGAGGAAGAAGGGAAGGACCATTCTCCTCAGTGAATTTCATAAAAACAAAATAGTGAAATATTAAAAAAGTTATCCTTTTTTGATAAAACTGTACTAAATATATTCACGTCACCAAATAATTGATTAAATCACACTGTTTTGCAATGAAGGTCTACAGTAGCCTCAGCAGCACTCTGTAGGGTAGCACCATGGTGTAGCCTGAGGGCAGCTAGCTTTTGTCATTCTCTAGGTCCATTGACTTCAATACAAAACCTAGGAGGCATATGGTTCTCACCCCCTTCCATAGATTTACACAGTAATTATGACAACTTCCGGAGAACGTCCTCCAACCTACAGTATCAGAGCTCTTGCAGCATGAACTGACATGTTATCCACCCAATCAGAAGATCAGAGAATGAATATAGTACTGAAAGCATAAGCTACAGCTAGCTAGCACTACAGTACATAACATGTTGTGAGTAGTTGACTCAAAGAGAGAGAGAAAGACAATAGTTGTACAGTTTTGAACAAATTAATTTCTTCCGAGAGAGAGCGAGAGAGATTTGGCTAGCTATATTTGGCCCTATTTTTTTTTAAACTTTCACTTATCTAGCGAATGCAGCTAGCTAGTTTAGCCTACTCAAACACCCGGCTCAAACAGAAAGGGATGCTATTTTAGCTAGCTGGCTTTAAGTTTTATTAATTTATTGCCATCGGGGCCCACCGGTGTAACTGCTTTCTGACTTTACACTGTAGTGCATGATTGTAGTGGGTTTACTAACGCGTTAGTTCTAGTAGCTATGTTGACTATGACGTGACAACGATGTAGGCTGTGTGTAGCAGTTAGCGGTCATGATATGAAGGTTTGGCTTGGAAAGTTTTTTTTGCCTGGTCAGACAGCTGATGTGTTGTGCACTGAAGTCCACAAGCGAAGGGAAAAGTTGAGAGGAGGAGAACGTGTAGATAGTTGTGAGAAGCAAATATATATATATATATATATATATATATATATATATATATATATATATATATATATATATATATATATATATATATATATATATACAATGAGCAAAGTGATCATGCTGTTTTAATGTGGCTGCTATGAAAGGGAATTCTGTTTGCGTGTGATCAGAGGTGTATTCAATCAGCCAATTCTGTTGTAAAATGTTTCTTAAATGGAAGCAAACGGAACAAAACGGGGATAAACATACATACATTTGTCCAATAGAAAATCACATTTGCAACTGTTGGATTAATGATTACACCCTAGATCAGCTAGATGCAGGCAAGAGTGTACAAGGCAGTACTGAATGTGTCACTGTAACGGTTCTCGATGGCTGAAGGAAGAGTGGACCAAGCAGCGTTTAAAGTGTTCATGATTTAATTTTTAAAAAACACATCGAACAAAAACAACAAACAGGAGAACGAAAGCGAAACAGTTCTGTCTGGTGCAGACACAAAACAGAAAACAACTACCCACAAAACACAGGTGGGAAAAAGGCTACCTAAGTATGGTTCTCAATCAAAAACAACGATAGACAGCAGATACAGCAGATACATCATGCCAACAGTGGAGTGGAAGATAAGAGGTCATGCTACATTCACAGAGTCTGAGAGTCTCTCTCCTTCCTATTGTCTTCCCTGCAAGGTGGATGAGTGGAGGATAAATTCATGTGCAATATTTAGCTTTCCTGTTCCTTCGACTCTCCCTCGCTACTCTTCTCAACCATCATCAAAGATTCTGCTCCGTGACGAGGACATGGACAGGTACCTGCCTGGTACATGCCTGCCTGGTACATGCCTCTGATTGAGAACCACACCCGGCCAAACACATAGAAATAGAAAACATAGAACAAAAACATAGAATGCCCACCCCAACTCACGCCATGACCAAACGAAAATAGAGACCTAAAAAGGATCTATAAGGTCAGGGCGTGACAGTCACTGTCTGTCACCTTGATTACAAAAAAAATATTTTGACCTGTTCACCTACATTGTAAACTCGTTCATAGGCTATGGTTGTAGCAACCTCATAATGGATACATGGAAAATGTGAGTACCTACAGTGGCTTGCAAAACTATTCACCCCCCTTCCTATTTTGTTGCCTTACAACCTGGAATTAAAATTGACTTTTTGGGGGGTTTGTATCATTTAATTTACACAACATGCCTACCACTTTGAAGATGCAACAAACAAGAAATAAGACAAAAAACTGAACTTGAGTGTGCATAACTATTCACCCCCCCCAAAATAAATACTTTGTAGAGCCACCTTTTGCAGCAAATACAGTTGCAAGTATCTTGGGTTATGTCTCTATAAGCTTGGCACATCTAGCCACTGGGATTTTTGCAAATCTCCAAGGCAAAACTGCTCCAGCTCCTTCAAGTTGGATGGGTTCCGCTAGTGTACAACAACCTTTAAGTCATACCACTTTGACTAGGCCATTCCAAGACATTTAAATGTTTCCCCTTAAACCACTCAATTTTTGCTTTAGCAGTATGCTTAGGGTCATTGTCCTGCCGGAAGGTGAACCTCCGGCCCAGTCTCAAATCTCTGGATGACTGAAACAGGTTTCCCTCAAGAATTTCCCTGTATTTAGCGCCATTCATCATTCCTTCAATTCTGACCAGTTTCACAAGCCCTGCTGATGAAAAATATCCCCACAGCATGATGCTGCCACCACCATGCTTCACTGTGGTTATGGTGTTGTCGGGGTGATGAGAGGTGCTGGGTTTGCGCCAGACATAGCGTTTTCCTTGATGGCCAAAAAAGCTGAATTTTAGTCTCATCTGACCAGAGTACCTCCTTCCATATGTTTGGGGAGTCTCCCACATGCCAAACACCAAATGTGTTTGCTTATTTTTTTCTTTTACTTTTTGATATAGGGGGCAGCATTTTCACTTTTGGATGAATTGCGTGCTCATAGTGAACTGCCTTCTACTCTGTCCCAGATGCTAATATATGCATATTATTATTACTATTGGATAGAAAACACTCTGAAGTTTCTAAAACTGTTTGAATGATGTCTGTGAGTATACTAGTTCCCATGCTTTTAAAATAACGGTTCTGTTCTGGAATAGTATGGATCACTTTCATTCCAGGTTCAGTTTCTGTTCCTTGAAAAATGTCATTATTTTCCAGTTTTCTGTTCTGTTCCCTGAACCAGTTCCAACCCCTGGTGCATACAACAAATGTGCTCACCTCCCACCATGCTGTTGCTGGGCACTGTTTGTCACGCCCTGACCTTAGATATCTCTGTTTTCTATATATTTTGGTTAGGTCAGGGTGTGACTAGGGTGGGTACTCTAGTTTTTTGTATGTCTAGGGTTTTGTATGTCTAGGGGTTTTGTAGGTCTAGGGGTTTTTGTATGTCTATGTTGGCCTGATATGGCTCCCAATCAGAGACAGCTGTTTATCGTTGTCTGTGATTGGGGATCATATTTAGGCAGCCCTTTTTCCCACTTTCTGGTGTGGGATCTTGTTTTTGTATAGTTGCCTTGTGCACTGCAATACTGCACGTTTGTTAGATTCTTTGTTGTTTTGTTGTAAGTTTCACTATTAAAACCTGTTTGGGATAGGGGGCAGCTTTTTCACTTTTGCATGAAATGCGTGCCCAGAGTAAACTGCCTGCTACTCTGTCCCAGATGCTAATATATGCATATTATTAGTAGTAGTAGTATTGGATAAAAAACACTCTGAAGTTTCTAAAACTGTTTGAATGATGTCTGTGAGTATAACAGAACTCATATGGCGGGCAAAAACCTGAGAAAAATCCAACCAGGAAGTGGGAAATCTGAGGTTTGTAGTTTTTCAAAGCTTGGCCTACCGAATACACAGTGTCTATGGGGTTGCACTTCCTAAGGCTTCCACTAGATGTCAACCTTCTTTAGAAACTTGTTTCAGCCTTCTGCTATAAAGGAGGGGGGAATGGGAGCTGAATGAGTCAGTGGTCTGGCAGAGTGTCTCAGGCTCGTGATGCAGAGTTAGCTCTCGTTCCAGTGCTTTGCTACAGACGATAGAATTCTCCGGTTGGAACATTATTGATGATTTATGTTAAGAACATCCTAAAGATTGATTCCATACATCATTTGATGTGTTTCTCTGACCTGTAACGGAACTTTGAGTATTTGTCTGGACCTAGTGCTCATGAAGATGGATTACTGGGCTGAACACGCTAACAACTAGTGGCTATTTGGACATAAATGATGGACTTTATGGAACAAATCAGTAATTTATTGTCGAACTGGGATTCCTGGGAGTGCATTCTGATGAAGATCATCAAAGGTAAGTGATCCATTTTATCTATATTTCTGCTTTTTGTGACTCCTATCTTTGACTGGAAAATGGCTGTGTTTTTTTTTTACTTGGCTCTGAACTAACATAATCATATGCTGTGCTTTCGCTGTAAAGCCTTTTTGAAATCAGACACGATGGGTAGATTAACAAGATGTTTATCTTTCATTTGCTGTATTGGACTTGTTAATGTGTGAAAGTTAAATATTTAAAAAAAATATTTTAGAATTTCCCGCGCTGCCTTTTCAGCGGAATGTTGTCCAGGGGTTCCGCTAGCACGCTGCGCCTTGGTCCGATCCTTTCAATGAACGTGACACTGTTGTGGAACTACCTCAGTCTATCTCAGCCATATCGTCATTGTGTTGGTTACAGTGCTATAGTGCTTACTTTTTGGCTATACTGTGCATAGACCACTGTCTCTGTGTAGTGGATTTTGAATCCACAGTATCAGTGTTTTGTACCCTGCCACACAGGTTTACTACACAGACATAGGATAGTGTTTCTTAATGCTAGGACCACAGGTGTTTTATGGTGTTTTTTCACATTATATAGGTAGGAGTGAATTACAGGTTTGGTCTTGATGATGAACGTTCCTCTCTCTTGACCTTAATTTCTTGACTTAAACCTTTGTGTCCTCAGGCATTTTGAGGGGGAGAGCCTGTCCTGCCTGAGCAGCACTATGCACTGCCATCTCCAGTCCCTGCTGCTGCAAGCCCAGAGGCCTTGTCACAACCAGACTGACTGGAACACGGACGGGCTCTTCAGCTTCTGTTACAGTCTTCTCTTCAGGTATGTTTGGAGGGGTTCAAATTGTCATGGAAATTACCACTAAGGATTTAAAGTTAAATTAACAGGTCTTTAGTATCAAGGCTGGAGAGGTTACAACCAACTTAATACTCTAAGTACAAGTTTGTCTGAAGGGATGCTCTCCCTTTAGCACTCTTTATACTCATGCACAAACTAGGCGTCTCTGCTCTCAGGGTGCAATAATCTGATAATGACCTTGCACACACAGTTTCTAGGCGTTGGGCTAAAGTAACAATGTGTCCCTTTCTGTTCTTCTATCAGTCCCTTCCCTGAGAGCAGTCACAGAACATCCTAACACAATAATCAGGACTCAATATGCTACATGCATTTGCAGAGACACAGAGGACACTAAAAATGTCCTCTACACTCCCTCCTTTTATCACCATATGTGATAACAAAAATGTATTTTACTTCTTAACATACATTCAGTCTATCATCAGGAGTGCATTTAGTAAATACTGATTCTTACATACAATAGACAAAAATCCATCTTCATATTTAATACCTTTCCCATTACCCTTCACATTATAAGGTTGCTGTTGTTTAACAACCTAACTTAAAACCTTCAGGTATTTTATCAAACATGGATACTAACTCATTCTTGTATATTACCATCAATTGTAGGGGGAAAGGGGAGTTCCTGGAGAGACAGCAAGTTATCAGTATCACCTTCTTTAGTAGCATTGAACATGATAGTTGCTGAGATTCTAGTTGCCAGGGAAGTACAAAAGGCCTTACATCAAGAAAGCAAAATGATCAAACACTTCAAACAAAAGATTCCAGCTATTACCCACTGAGCTATCTGGGAGCCCCAAGCTCCAAAGAGGCCTTTCAGCAAACCAGTAAACACCCACTCTGATTTCCCAGAATGAGACTTTGTAACTGTGGCAATGTAGTTAGCAAGATCAGTCTCATTTGATGACACATCTGGGACAAAAGTGCAGTATTCGTCGCCAATCAGTGCACAAGTACCCCCTTGACCAGCCAATAAGTAGTTTTGCAGGGCCACCTTACGGGGTGCTTTTACTTCCACATTCAGAATAACAAAGGCGTCTCCAGTAGTATTTTCCATTTTCTCAACTTTAATAGCCAAATCTCGAATTTGATCTGAGGCACATGCAACTCCATATTGGGGCAGCAAAACACGAGCGAATTGGGAGAAGAAGGTCTGCACCTGAGTGACATCTGCAAGGGATTACTTATTAAAATGAGTGGTCGGCTGATGATAGTCTCTGAACAGAACCCTCAATTCTGTTTCAGTGTTTCCAAGGACTCTCATGGCCAGCACCACAAACCCAACAGTACATGTCCCTCACCAATTAGGTGATAAACTATAAGAAGCAAATCTGCCACACAACCAATAGGTACCATTTGGGGCTCCTTTCAGTGTGATAGACTTATTTTAAACAACAACTGTATAACTCACATTTCCTGGTGCTCCTGTAACAGAATCATGTACTACAAGAGAGCAGTTATTGCTACCATTCACCAACATAGTACAGTTACAAACATTTTCACCCAAATGGTTACTCCCAATTCCTCTAATACACCAGGGGGCTACCAGGGATTCTATTATAGGGATGGGTGGGTCACTGTAATTGTTTGGTCTAGGATATACAAGGCTGACAATAACATTGTATATCGCAAAACAAGTCATGGGGTTGGGATTCATTGGGGAGGGGGGAATTGGCCAATGACAATTTTGAGGACAGTTGAATAGTTACGTTTTACCCCTGCAAGGAAACCCCTACATATGTGAGACCCTTACCAACTCCCATAGGACACAACCCACATACCCAACAAGAAGTCTTTTATGAGGTGACATTTGCCATCATTCCAGCTTGAGAGAGAAACAGATTCCCTCCCTCATCTTGACCTTTTACTTCAGTTTTCCTTTGGCTGACTTCTCCTTCTGGACCACTACTCTGAGTCTGCGGTGGTCCCTTTGGCTCGGGACTTTCATCTTCACCTGAACAGTCAGTCACTGTAGGGCAATCAACGGTTCCAATCAGCACAATGGTGCAGATCCAGGGTGGCCACACAGCCTAAGGGATGGGACTCCCGCCATCCTCCTCAGGGGCAGGAACTTGTCTGCAGTGCGAGACATGAATCCAGGTGTCCCTCTCAGCTACCGTTTTACCGCAGTTCGGGGTGGTCAGCAAAACCTGATATGGTCCTCTCCAACAAGGATCCTTCCAGCTCTTTCTTCTGTAGTCTTTCAACATCATGAAGTCGTCAGGGCACTGACAATGCTCAGTTCCTCCTGATAGATTGGGCAGAGAAGCCTTCACCTGTGGGAAGAGTCTTAAGAACATTGTTAAGTGAGACTCAGTATGCTCCCAAGTCTTCTTTCATTCCCTGCAACGGCAACCTCTTTTGAGGAAATGGCGTGTTAGTCATTCTCATGGGTTGCCCTGTCAGCACCTCATGGGGAGAGAGACCAGTCACTGTGTGGGATCTGCTTCTCATGCTTATCGGTGCCAATGGAAGCACCTTCACCCATGTCAGGCTTGTTTCACCAATCAGTTTAATCAATAATTTTTTGGGGGTTTTGTTTTCCGTTCTACCGCAACCCCAGATTGAGGATGATAGGCACAATGGTTTCTCAAATCAATCTGTAAAGCCTATGACAGGGACTGAACAATCTCATCCACAAAATGTCAACTATTGTCAAAGGAGACTTTTGACGGCAGACCCCACCTTGGTATGTATGATCTCTCTCAGAAGAGCCTTTGCCACAGCTGCTGCTGTAGCTCTCCTGAAAGGAAAAGCTTCAATCAATTTTGAAAATATGTCAACAATCACCAAACAATACTTGTTCCCCTCACAAGGGGTCAACTCAATGAAGTCCATCATCAAGTGCTCAAAGGGGCCCTGTGGCCAGAGATTGGACACGTAGGATACTGAAATGCTGCATCCAACATTATTAGTCATACAGATCACACATTTCTTACAAAATAATTCTGCAAACACCTTTAACAAGGTATTGGAAAGTACAATGGGGCATGGCAGGTCTATTAGAATCATCAAGCCATACACCTGAGGTGTCCTTGTGGCAGTGTTCAGCCCACCGCCTTATCTCAGTCGCATCAGCTGCTGCCTGCAAAACAACAACATTATTAGGAGAGAAGAGGTTAATGGGAACAGGAACTGCTGCCATCTGTAGAAAGGGGAAACAGAATAGGAAGCAGCCAGCTTGGCTGCACAATCAGCTTTAACGTACATGCTCTGGTTAAACCAAATAACTCTGCTGCATGAGCAGAGGAAGAGGAAGTCTAGCACTTTCCACAGTTTGAACAGCGGTGACAACCGCATAGCCTACTAAAGGTTCACCCTTGTCGTTCCTGAATTCAAAAGAGGAACGTCTTTGTGCAGCCAAGCTGGTTGCTTCCTATTCTGCTTCCTACAGTCCATCTCAATGGTCAATGGGTTAAGCTCAGTACATATTTTCATGCTTAGAGTAGTATCCCACATGCCTAAAGCCAACTCCCTGGTACTGTGTCAATGATTCTCAGACACAAAAATATGGAATGGTTTGGTGTGGTCAGGCAAACCCTAAATAGGGGGTCAATAGTAGAGCCTGCTTTAACTTAACCAAGGCTAATTCAGTCTCAGGGGTCCATTCCACCACTTCAGACATTTACATCTTTCTGCCATGAATGTCTTGGCATGTGACAAATAAAGTTTGATTCGAAATACAATCCTGAGGAGGCTGTACTGTGTCCTCATAGTCTTTCAACCATGGGCGGCAGTATCCAGCCTCTCCCAACAGAAACATCATGTGCTGCTTAGTAACAGGTTTAGGCGGGGACTTTAGGCTTGAGGCAATATCTTTAGAGAGGGCGTGACCATCAAAAATAATAATAAAATAATAAAAATTATGTCATGACCCAAATATTTAACAGAACTTCTACATAACTGCATCTTAGAGGGGAAAACGTTGACCATTTTCAGCTAAGAAAATCAACAATGCCTTAGTATCTTCGTGACATATTTCCTCAGATGGGGAACAGACCAACAGGTCATCAACGTATTCAACCACAGTACTACATCCAGAGGGAATACAACCTTCCAGGTTCCTCGCCATTTCCTGGGCAGAAACGACAGGTGATTCAATGTAGCCCTGTGGCATCACTGTCCAAGTAATTGTTTCCCCAAGAAACGGAAAAGAGTACCAATACTGTGACCTAGGGTCAACAGGGATGCTGACAAATGCATTAGCCAAAACTATAACCGAAAAACAATAGCTGCCTGGGGGAACTTGGGGAATAATAGTAACTGTGTTCAACACCAAGGGTGCTCTTGCGTGAACAGCATCATTAACTGTTCTAAGATCTTGCACAAAATTATATTCACCAAATGGCTTCCTAACAGGTCGAATAGGGGTGTTACACAGATAATTTGGGCATGAGATCAAAGACCCATTTTCAACCAGGGTCTCGTGGATGGGAATAATACCCATTTCTGCTTCTTTGTTTCAGATGGTACTGATTTTTATATGGTCTGTGATTATTCTTCGGGACAACTTTCACTGGGGTGGCACCTCTCATCTTCCCAATATCAATCTTGGAGACAGCCCAGAGCTGTTCTGGCACTTCATCCAGCCATAGTATGTGGGAGTTATCTTGAGACACAACCATCATATTCTCGGTAGGAATAGGTTATTTCTTTGGTATCGTTCGGGTGGTAGCCCAGAAAGGAGAAAAAGGTTGCTGTTGATGGTGGCCCCTTCTCATCACCTTCCCAGGCCACCCAATCAGTGGCTGTCATCACACTCTTCATCCAAGGGTCAACATCTCTACATTCTCCCCCCCCCCCCCCCCCCCCCCCCACAATTTTCTTTTTAATACTACAGTGTGGGACAGCACCTGTTACTTCATACAGTGCTCTCTGTACATCAGACAGCAAAACTCCGGCACCTGTAAATTCCTCACCGTAGTATATTCCATCAATTGTCACTTCCATTCTGCTTTTCTGCTTTGTCCATCTTTGTTGATATTCAGGGTCTTCTTCACACGAGCGGACCGCTGCTGTGCAGTGAACATGTTCTGGGACCTCCCATGCACAGTGGTGTGGAGAGGTAAGTGATCTCTCGTAGTTCACCTTCCACCTCAGGATCGTTCAAATGCCAGGCATAATAACACTGGGACATGCATGGGTATATCTCATTTGTAGGGGAATGGAGGGACAAGCCTTCAGCAGTGCATGCAGCAGTCAGATTTATCTTGCACATCAGATCTCTTCCCAAGAGGTTGACAGGGCAGTCGGAGGAGTACAGATTTTTTATTTAGAGGGGCAGATAGCAGCCCCGATGTCTACTACGAATTGAATTTTCTGGCCAAGTATTTCAATTTCTATCAGGGGATTTTCAGCAAGGTGGTAAGTTTCAACATCTAGCATGTGGTTCTTCATCATCAGAGTGTTCTTCTGTTTCCACCTCATCCTATGTTTGTTCCCACCAAAGGGATTTCCAACCCTTACATCTACAAGGAAGTCCTGGCCATTCCCATTCACCCTGGTCATCTCCATCACCAGGACAGTCCCATTGAGATAATGGTGCCGGAGGGGATGGCTGCCGTTTTTACGGGCTCATAACCAAATTTGCTTTTTTTTTCACATTGTAACTTATTTTGTATATAATGTTGCTGCTACAGTCTCTTATGACCGAAAAGAGCTTCTGGACATCAGAACAGCAATTGCTTACCTCAAACTGGACAAAGATTTTCTCTTTAATGAGTCTGACGCGAAGGATATACTGCTTCCCCGAGACCAGGCCCAAATCCCTGTCATTTACATGAAGAAAAGACTGAGATACAGGGGGCGGAGATCGTGGTACCTTGTGAGAATTTGTCGGGGAGTGGGTTAACTGCCACTACCATCCGTCCTATTGGCCAATGTGCAATCACTGGAAAATAAACTGGATGATCTACAATTAAGACAATCCTACCAATGGGACATTAAAAACTGTAATATCTTATGTTTCACAGAGTTGTGGATGAACGACAACATGGATAATATAGAGCTGGCTGGGTTTTTCATGCATCGGCAGGACAGAGCAGCTACGTCTGGTCAGACGAGGGGCGGGAGTGTGTGTCTATTTGTCAATAACAGCTGGTGTGCAATGTTTAATTTTAAAGAAGTTTTGAGGTATTGCTCGCCTGAGGTAGAGTACCCCATGATAAGCTGTAGACCACACTATCTACCAAGAGTTTTCATCTATATTATTCGTAGCCATCTATTTACCACCACAAACTGATGCTGGCACTAAGACTGCACTCAACGAGCTGTATAAGGCCCTAAGAAAACAAGAAAATGCTCATCCAGAAGCGGCACTCCCAGTGGCAGGGACTTTAATGGAGGCAAACTTAAATCCGTTTTACATCCTTTCTACCAGCATGTCGCATGTGCAACCAGAGGGTAAACATTTTTTGGGGGCAAATCTAACCATAATTATATCCTCCTGATTCTTGCTTACAAGCAAAAACTAAAGCAGGAAGTACCAGTGACTCGTTCAATACAGAACTGGTTAGATGACGCGGATGGTATGCTATAGGACTGTTTTGCTGGCACAGACTGGAATATGTTCCGGGATTCATCTAATGGCATTGAGGAGTATAACATTTCAGTCACCGGCTTCGTCAATAAGTGCATTTACGACGTCGTCCCCACAGTGACCCCCACAGAAGCCATGTACTACAGACAACATCCGCACCGAGCTAAAGACTCAGAGCATGCGCGGACCAATACTCAAGTGTCTTCATTGACATTTTCAACCTCTCCCTGACTGAGTGTGTAATACCTACATGTTTCAAGCAGACCACCATAGTCCCTGTGCCCAAGAAAGTGAAGGTAAACTGCCTAAATGACTACCACCTCGTAGCAGTCACATCGGTAGCCATGAAATGCTTTGAAAGGCTGGTCATGACTCACATCAACGCCATCATCCCAAAAACCTTAGACCCACTCCAATTCGCATACCGGCCCAACAGATTCACAGATGATGCAATCTCAATCGCACTCCACACTGCCCTTTCCCACCTGGACAAAAGGAACACCTATGTGAGAATGCTATTCATTGACTATAGCTCAGCGTTCAACACCATAGTGCCCACAAAGTTCCTCACGAAGCTAAGGACCCTGGGACTAAACACCTCCATCTGAAACTGGATCGTGGACTTCCTGACGGGCCGCCCACAGGTGGTAAGGATAGGCAACAACCCATCTTCCACGCTGATCCTCAACACGGGGGCCCCTCAGGGGTGCGTGCTTAGTCCCCTCTTGTACTCCCTGTTCACCTACGACTGCGTGGCCAAGCATGACTCCAACACCATCAATAAGTTTGCTGATGACACAACAGTAGTAGGCCTGATCACCGACAAAGATGAGACAGTCTATAGGGAAAAGGTCAGAGACCTGGCAGTGTGGTGCCAGGACAACAACTTCTCCCTCAATATGAGCAAGACAAAGGAGCTGATCGTGGAGTACAGGAAAAGGAGGGCCGAACAGGCCCTCTCGAGTCGAGAGTTTCAAGTTCATTGGTGTCCTCATCACCAACAAACTATCATGGTCTAAACACACCAAGACAGTTGTGAAGAGGGCACGACAACACATTTTCCCCCTCAGGAGAGGCATGGGTCTTCAGATCCTCAAAAAGTCCTACAACTGCATCTTCGAGAGCATCCAGACCGGTTGCATTACCGCCTGGTATGGCAATTGCCCGGCATCCGAACGTAAGGCGCTACAGAGGGTAGTGCGTACGGCCCAGTACATCACTGGGGCCAAGCTTCCTGCCATGCAGGACCTGTATCCTAGGTGGTGTCAGAGGAAGGCCCAAACAATTGTCAGACTCCAGTCATCCAAGTCAGACTGTTCTCTCTGCTACTGCAAGGTAAGCGGAGATTTAAAGCGGTAAGAGGCTCATCAACAGCTTCTACCCATAATAAAAATAAATACCCCCAAGCCATAACACTGCTGAACAAATAATCAAATGGCCTCCCGGACTAATTACATCGACCCCCCCCCGGCCCCCTTTGTTATTACACTGCTGCTATTCACTGTTTATTATGTACGCATAGTCACTTTACCCCTACCTGTATGTACAAATTACCTTGACTAACCTGTACCCCTGCACATTGACTCAGTACCGGTACACCCTGTATATAGCCTTGTTATTGTTATTTTGTGTTCCTTTTATTTAGTTAATATTTTCTTAACTATTTCTTGAACTGCATTGTTGGTTTAGGGCTTGTAAATAAGCATTTCACGGTTGTATACATTTTTATTTTATTTGCTAAATGTCCTGGCTTGCCACAGTTGTAGCAGCTCCAGTCTCTTCCTCCAGAGGCGCCTTGCACTCCTCGCCCTCTTCCCATTCCTCTCTCAGCATCATCCTTGACCTCCAACTCCACGGTATCCTCTTCCTCCAGCGAAAAACATAAACTGTGCAGCGTGTAGTTTAGCTCCAGTCTTGGAGTTCTTTCACTTAATCTGTCTTTCTGCATGGGTGATTTAAGGTTTGACATCAGCTAGGGTCTTTGTCTCCCAGCAAATGCATGTATGGGTCACAGCTGTCTTCAGGTCTTGTCGCAGGCTAGTAACCACGGCATGGCACAGCAGGCTGCCATACTTGGTCAGGTGTCAGATCAGAGTGGTGGAGGAAGATATTCTCCACTCGTTCCTGATATTCCTCAAAGCTCTCATCGGCCTTCATCATGGTGGAATGTATTTCTGCCAGTCTGTGTGCTTTTGGGTATGTTGTCTTTACATTATCAAACACAGCAATGAGTTGGTCAGCACGGTTGGCTCTGGTTGCATCACTGTTCCAACCTACCTTACACTGGTTCCACTTGAACTTCAAACACCGACAGGGCATTTCCTCACTTTCACAGGTGGGGGGGTTATACATGGCAATGATTGCTCTCACCTCTTCTTCAAACTTCACAGTATCTTTCGCAGGGTCAGTCCATGCTGTCCAATCTTCTGTCTGACACAGTAGCCCCTTACCAAATTTCTTTGCCATCACTTTACTGGGTCTCTTTGGTGCCCGATCTGGGTCTTTATATATACTTTTACTGTTCCATTTTCCCATTACTACTTTTAAATTTACCTTACCAGTTTACATTACTCTAACAATTTACTCATACCTCAATCATTCTGCGAACTAATTTCCCTTTTTCAGTAAATTAGTCAATCATACAAAAATCATTCCACTCAATCACTTACTATTCTCTAAATCCTTAAATGGAGTTCCCAGAACTTCCATGTAGATCCCAGAACTAAGTAAGTACTAAATAAGCTGTTAATGACCTTGCATACACAGTTTCTGAGCATTGGGTCAAAGTAACAATGTGTTCCCTTCTTTCTGTTCTTCTATCAGTCCCTTCCATGAGAGCAGTCACAGAACATCCTAACACAATAATCAGGACTCAACACGTTACATGTAGTCACGCATTTGCAGAGACACCGAGGACACAAAAAATGTCCAACTCTATTCTTCTCTCTTGACTCACTCACTCACCCACACGTCCCCCAGGGCCTACGTCAAAAACCTGGGATAAACAGTTTACGCACAAGCCCGTTCCACGAGCCACTTTGTTTGTAAATACACCAAGAAGAATGTTGAGTGGCACGTAAGAGGCATCTAATGAAAGAGCAGTGCCACCCATGCTTATTTGAGCCTCCCTCACACAAACACTATGCTTCTAGACTGCCCTTCCTGTAGCACTCTCCACGCCTGCACACTGTAGAAGGCTTTTTATTTATAGCGATGCCAGAGATGTTTGAGTTGGTCATTTAAACACTCAGCGTCCTAATGCGAAGCAGATAATGTAACCATTACTACTTTTCGCGTGAGAGAAGTTTATACTAGTAAAGGCCCACGCTGTGAACACTAATCAGGTGGGTGAGCAGTGGAACACAGGAAGAGTACCTGTTGACCTTAAGTCGGAGGACATCGATAGGAAATGAATCTTAACCATCACTTAAGGCAACTTCAATCAATGTAATGACTATTCTTTGACATGGTTTCCTATGCGTAATTGCTACCTAAACTAGCAAGCTCTGTTTGTTTGGCATACCACCTAGTCTTGTATATCTGAGACCTCAGGTAACATGCCGGATCATTGTTACATTGTGGGAGGCAACCTGTCTGACTAGGGAGACTACATACTACCTTACACCCACAAACTCACCTACCCACTCTCTCTCCCTCAGGGCAGGGTACCTCACACATTTCGAAGGGGAGCAGAAAAGTAACAGAACAGACCCCATTGACGTTTACGCGGAGTACCGGACGTTTGACAACCTCCTGACCAAAATGGCGAGGACCACACTAAAACCAGGTGACTAAATGAAACATGGTCTCTGAAAGAAACATTATGAACCACAAGGTTTTAAATCTGTGTAAAAGTACAATGGCAGATGGATGTGGGAGTTGATCAAAATAAAGAGTAATTGTGTCCGATCTTAGGGCTCAAATAATTTTGAATGTGGTATTATAGATTTAATGTTTTACCCTAATTTTTAATGTATTATAAAGATTGAATAGAGGGAGAATTCAATCTGTATTATTATCACTTTATATGACTCAGCTTTTTTTATCATTGTGTCATCTGGCTGTTTGTGATATGTCATTTGTCCATGGACTCACTGTGGTGACCTCATCAGTGAAAGGACTTTAAGTTTGTTTCTCGGTTGCCATGGTGCGATCACTGCAGTGAATTATTTTATCTGAACGGGTCATATGTTTGAATCCTATTTCCGATTCACACTGGCATATTACTCATGGACGCTATGTCGTCTTCTCTCACTCTCACACCTGTTTCATACTCACTGTCATACTCACTCACTGTCTGATGTTTCATACTCACTATCTGATGTCACCTGACACACCTATGTCTTCTCTCACCATTTCACTGTCACCTGTCCCTTTCATCCCCTTATCTCCGATTATACTCTTCTCTCACGATACATACTGTATATGTTTTTACCTCTAGACTTACTACCACATATCTCCTGTTTCTGATAGTATCTGCCCCACCCGTGTCACTACTGTCACCTCTTTCCATTCATATGGCATGTGGATATCATTGATGTTTCATGTCACATGACTCACTCATTGCTTCATCTTTATGTCATGCTCATTTACATTAGTAAAATACAGTGCATTCGGAAAGTATTCAGACCACTTGACTTTTCCCACATTTTTTAACGTTAGCCTTATTCTAAAATTGATTAAATTGTTTTTTTCCCCGTCATCAATTTACACACACTACCCGATAATGACAATTTTAAATTTTAGCAAATGTATTAATTAAATACTGAAATATCACAATTACATAAGTATTCATACCCTATACTCAGAACTTTGTTGAAGCACCTTTTAGCAGCGATTACAGCCTCGAGTCTTCTTGGGTATGATGCTACAAGCTTGGCACACCTGTATTTGGGGAGTTTCTCCCATTTCTTCTCTGCAGATCCTCTCAAGCTCTGCGAGGTTGGATGGGGAGTGTCGCTGCACAGCTATTTTCAGGTCTCTCCAAAGATGTTCGATCAGGATCAAATCTGGGCTCTGCCTGGGCCACTCAAGGACATTCAGAGAAGCCACTCCTGCGTTGTCTTGGCTGTGTGCTTAGGGTCGTTGTCCTGTTGGAAGGTGAACCTTCGCACCAGTCTGAGGCCCTGAGCACTCTGGAGCAGGTTTTCATCATGGATCTATCTCTGTACTTTGCTCCGTTCATCTTTCCCTCGATTCTGACTAGTCTCCCAGTCCCTGCTGCTGAAAAACATCCCCACAGCATGATGCTGCCACCACCATGCTTCACCGTAGGGATGGTGCCAGGTTTCCTCCTGCATAACTTTATTTATTAAATAAATGTAAAAAGTATCCAAATATTGTGTTATATGTTCACTCAGGTTCCCTTTATTTAATATTTGGTTTTGGTTGATGATCTGATAACATTCAGTAAAACTATGTAAAAATAGAGAAAATCAGAAAGGGGGCAAATACTTTTTCACGGCACTAATCACATTAACTCTGTTTAACCTGTGTGTGTGTGTGTGTGTGTGTGTTTGTTTGTTTGTGTTTACTCTTGACTCACCTGTCTGTGCCTATGTGTTTTTGTATGGGTGTCTGTCTGTCTGTCAGAGGAGAAGAGGACTGCCCAGAGTGTGCGGGTGCGTCTGTGGGAGCTGTTGGCCCCGGCGGGGCTGGGTGAGGGCTCGGGGTCCAGCACCTGGCTGAGATGCTACAGGCACCTCCTGCAGGAGGAGGGAGCTGACGAGGAGACACAGAGGAGAGCCCTGCTGCTGCAGCTCTGGGCCACACAGGTCAGTCACATTCAATGCCCTAACTCACCTCCCTGTGAGTTCTGTCATTGTTACAAAGCAAGGGGTGCCCAGCTATTTAAAGCTGTTCTGAACAGGTCTCATGAATGATTGGTGAAAATCCCTGTTGTTCCATTACACACATAGATAGAAAAATTCCTTTCTATTCAATAGCTTTTTGGAGGCGGGCCAACAATGACACCAAGTTATTTAGCAGCACACCCTTCTGGCTAGCAGCCATCTTAAACATGACAATGTTCCAATACAAAGACGCTCACATGCCAATGTCAGATGCTAGTCTCGATTGGTTAGGCTTACCCTTTGTCAAATTCAGCTTTCAACACAGTGCGCCTCTCAAATTCTGATTCTACTGTGCCTGTTTGTCTGCCACACCTTTTATGCCTTGTCCAACCATTGTAGAATCGTTTTATAATAAGTGATTATTCTTGAAAGACTAGAAATAATTACGAGCCCGTGCAGTGCTTTAAGATGAATACTAATGCTGTATTCTCAACCACTGGAGTGTATGGAAAACCCCCAGAACAGATAGACCTTATTTTAGTGTTGTTATCTA